>NC_069502.1:1219128914-1219138914 GCF_027579735.1 Bombina bombina
TGATGGCCGTATGTTGTTCCCCTCAGGAAGACCCCGACAGTTTACCCATTCCAGACCTATTAGAAAAGAGCCTCCCCACAGGTATAGTGGCGCAGGTTCAGATAGGGGACCGACTTAGCCCCACTGAAAGGGAGCAGCTCAACCAACTCCTCCAGTCCAAACACCTCACCTTCTCCCCGAAGCCAGGGTACACTACTTTAACCACCCACCAGGTAGATACTGCGGGACAAGCTCCCTTGCGCCAGGCTCCGTACCGAATCCCCGAAGCAGTTAGGACAGGAATGAAGAAGGAGATCGATGAGATGCTCCAGCTCAGGGTAATTGAGCCCTCCGATAGTCCCTGGGCCTCCCCAGTTGTCTTGGTGCCCAAGAAAGATGGGACCACCCGGTTCTGCGTAGACTATCGGAGGCTCAATGAAAATACCATGACGGACGCTTACCCTATGCCCAGGGTAGACGAGCTACTCGATCGTATAGCCAGGGGAAATTACCTGACCCCTATTGACCTCTGCAAAGGTTACTGGCAGATTCCCCTGGCCCCGGAGGCTATCCCCAAGTCGGCATTCGTCACCCCATTCGGCTTATATCAGTTTAGAGTAATGCTGTTTGGGATGAAGAATGCCCCAGCTACATTCCAGCGCTTGGTGGATAGGCTCCTGGATGGCTTCCAGAGTTTTGCTTGCGCCTACCTGGACGACATAGCGATCCACAGTGAGTCCTGGGAGGACCACTTAGCTCATGTGGGAATGGTTCTGGATCAGATCCGGGCTGCTGGCCTTACTCTGAAGCCAGAAAAATGCCACTTTGGGATGGCCGAGGTACAGTACCTGGGTCACCGGGTGGGGTGTGGAAAGCAGCGACCAGAGCCGGCCAAAATAGAAGCTGTCGCCAATTGGCCCACCCCCATCACTAAGACTCAGGTCCTAGCCTTCCTGGGCACGGCAGGGTACTATAGACGGTTCGTACCAGACTACAGCACACTTGCCAAACCCCTGACTGACTTGACCAAGAAGAACTTACCTCGACAGGTCCTGTGGTCTCCCCACTGTGAAACGGCTTTCCAGGCTCTCAAAAATGCTCTAATTAATGCTCCTGTCTTGGCGGCCCCAGCCCTTAACAAACGTTTTATCGTCCATACAGATGCTTCCATGTTCGGGCTGGGAGCCGTCCTCAGCCAAGTAGGCGAAGATGGAGGGGAGCATCCAGTTGCCTACATCAGCCGGAAGCTCCTTCCCCGCGAAGTCAGCTATGCAGCGGTCGAAAAGGAGTGTTTGGCTTTGGTGTGGGCATTAAAGAAATTGACTCCCTATTTATATGGTCAGGAGTTCACTCTGGTCACCGACCATAACCCGTTGGTGTGGCTGAACCGGGTCTCTGGAGATAACGGCAGGCTATTACGTTGGAGCTTATCGTTGCAACCCTTCAATTTCACCATTACTTACAGACCTGGGAAACAGAATGGCAACGCCGACGGGTTGTCCAGACAAACCGACCTCAGCCCCGCATAACCAGCGGTCTGGACAGCCTTAGTCTGCCCCGAAAAGGGGTCAGACCGTGTCTGCCAGAGTGTTCCACAGAAAGGGAGCACTGTTACAGAAGCATTAGTTATTTTGTTGTGAAGAGCTTATTTCCCAGCAGCAATGCCTGAACCAGCAAGCCAGCGCCTAAGAAGGGCTCCAAGAAAACCGTAACAAGTATCATTTCATAAAGAGTTAACTCTTTTTTTTCAGCTTTTAGAAACTATTGCCTAAATACACGTTTGCTGGCCTCAGCTCTAAGTTTAGTGATAACAAATCCCATTGTCTAATCACCTCTGGAGCCAGACTGCTAATTGATAAGATGAACTTGTAAACTTGTTATCTTAAGTACTGTAATCCTATTGTGGCCTGTCAAAGGACAGTGCTCTCTATCTAAATGTGTGATGGGGGATTTTGTGCTCCCCCCCTCTCCCCCTGGGAGTGCCCTGTGTGCATGTAACCTTAATAAAAAGCAGGCTGGGCATCCCAGTCCTGAGTTCTTGTTTGACCCTCAATCGCAGCGTTGACTCGTTTTTGTGGGCAGAAGGGTATCCTAGCTGTACTGCAGCTAAGGGAGATTATTCTATATTTGCGAGACTCATATAGAATACTATGGAAAGCAGCTTCTCCCCTCTTTAGCAATAGGGATCCAGGCTACTAAGCGGTCCATCTCTCAGCGAGACTAAGGGTAACCGTAACAGAAACCTTAAACAATTGGGCGGACATAGGGTTTGAAACAATTGGAGTGCCAACGCCCCATGCGTTTAATGTCCTCGCTCGAGGAACCTACTTGCACCACGTTCGTCACTGCCCCTATGCAAAAAGAGTGAGGAGCGAGTTTGCTAGCGTCTAGCCCTGCCTTAACTGCCGCAAGCCTCAAAACTCTACTGAACTGAAATTTGGAGAGAGATCTGCCGTCTGCGTGAATCAAGAACTGACCTGGAACCTGCGGCCTATGTGACAAATAAAGGTTAACCCACTTGACGGGGCAGCAGGCGCTGTCTTCCTATTGCAGTATGGGGATCCAAGTTCCTTTCCCTACCTGATTCGTTTTTGAACGGGAAAGAAAGAGTAGAAGGGAGCCAGCTGCTGCCCTAACGTGATCCAATTGAACCCCCGTTCCGGACTTCTGTTTAGAGGGGGCTACTAACTTGCTGACCCTAAGTGCACCTGCGAATGCTAAAATGAATTCAGTTTTAAAGAGCAGAGCCTCAAATTCCGATGTGCAAACGCTGTTAAGCGCCAGTACCAACTGTTCCAGGCGCTCGCTAGTAATGGGCTCGCGAGTATCAGTTTTCCGCTGCTGCAATCTGCCCCAGCCTTTGACTACGTGTCTGATAAAAAGGAATTAGTTGGGTCAGGGACGGATAGAGCCCTATAAAAAAATGAAAGTGCGGCCAGTTTTGACTGAATTGCCCCTTGTCGGACTCCTGATGTGTGCAAACTCACCAGCCAATCACACAGCGTGCCCTGAGATCCCTGAGCAGCGTCGACTCCCCTGGATATACAGTAATTGTCCCATTCAGACCACAGTCTGACATAAGCGTGCCATGTGGATGGTGCCAAGGAGGAGCGAACCAAAGGAAGCAAAGCTATCCAGGAAGTACGAGCTGCCAAAGGAAATCAGGACAACGTAAGCCTACTGTGGCTGCCCTGGGAACTAGCTGCCTAAAAGTCACCCATTCAAAATGCGAAAGAGCGTCTGCCACTACGTTGTTCACCCCAGGGACGTGCTGCGCCTGGAACTGAATGTTAAGTTCTAGACAGCGCAACACCAAGTGACGCAACAAAGTTATCACCTTTGCGGAGGTGGCTGACAAGTTGTTAATTGCGTATACGACACTGATGTTGTCCGTCCAGAACACAACAGTCCTGTCAGCCAACTTCTTACCCCACAGCTCAATCGCCAAGACCATGGGGAATAGCTCCAGGAGGGTTAAATTACGAGTAAGGCCAGCCGGGGCCCAGGAGCTTGGCCATGGCTTAGCGCTCCACTCCCCCTGAAAGTAAGCCCCGTAGCCGTGCGATCCAGCTGCATCTGTAAAAAGGTGCAATAACTGGCTTGAAATGGGAACTGTTCGCCAAACCCGTTCCCCATTAAACTGAATGAGGAATGTTTCCCAGACTATGAGATCCACTAGCAAATCCCCCCCTAGGGTGATTTTTGAGTTTGGGTTGGACCTACCGCTAAGCTGCCTCTCTAGTCTACGGTTAAAAACCCGCCCCATGGGGATAACTCTGCAGGCAAAGTTAAGCAGGCCTAACAGCGATTGCCGCTGCTTGAGAGAAATAATTCTGTTAGAGACAGCCGCTCTAACCGCCTCCAGCATGGACTGAACCTTCTCAAATGGTAACCTACAGAGCATGGCAATGGTATTGATTTCGATACCCAGAAAAACTAAGCATGAAGTGGGACCCTGGGATTTGTCTTCAGCCAGAGGTACCCCAAAGTGGTTCATAATACTGTGCATCCTGTTCATTAGTATTATGCATTCGTCTGAACCTGCCCTCCCCGCGATGAGAAAATCGTCGAGGTAGTGTGCTATGGAATTGCTGCCCACGTCTGATGCCACTACCCAGTGGAGGAAGGTGCTAAATGCCTCAAACAAGGCACACGACAAAGAGCAGCCCATGGGTAGGCAACAATCCACATAGTACAGACCTGAGAATTTACAATCCATGAGGTGAAAAACTGAAGGGTGAAGTGGTAAAAGCCGGAATGCCGACTCAATGTCTAATTTCGCTAATAGAGCACCTGGTCCCGCCCTCTTAAGCAGTTCTAGTGCATTATCAAAGGATTGGTAGCGCACTGAACTGAGTTGTGGGTCGATAGCATCATTAAATGAGCTACCTTTAGGGTACGACAGGTGCTCAATGAGACAAAATTTCCCGGGCTCTTTTTTAGGAACCACCCCCAGTGGGGAAATTACGAAATTACTTAATGGTGGGGAAGGGAAGGGGCCGGCCATGAGGCCCAAGGCCACCTCCTTGTCAATTTTATCTCTCACTACATTAGGGTGCTGGTAGGCTGAAATCAGGTTTCTATGGAAAAAAATTCCCCTAATGTGCCTGACAGTTGGGATTTTAAAGCCAAAGGAAAACCCTTCACATAATATTTGTGCGGTAGCTTGAGTTGGGTAGGCCCTCAACCAGGGTACCGTCGCACAGACCTTAACTGGCGTTTCCGCCTTTCGGTCCCAGGCTGGCGCTAGAGGGCTTAGTGGTTGCGTTAGTGTCCCTTCGCTTAGTGCATTCGCTGCCTGAGTGTGTACCTGAGCAGAATCTGCAGAAGTGTCTAAAGGTGCATGCGCTACCCTTGTCACATTTTTTATCCTGAAAGGGCCATCACGTTCCTCCCCTTTTCCTATTTCTATTGGGACAAATTAACTGCTGTGGATTGTTTACTGAAGTGGTGGCCCCCCTATTGCGTCCACAACTGATTGTCGGTGGAGTCGAAAGTTAAGGTGGGGTTACCCGCCATTTTCCTTCTAAACTCTGCATCATATTCCCTCCAGACCCTCTCACTGTGGTTACGCTGAATCCAATGAATGGTATCAGTGTATTTTAGAATGGCCAAACTCTGTGAGGGGTATTTTTCTATATAGCAGGAAGAGTATACTCTAAAGCACTGAAGCCACTCATCGAAAGTGTCAGGGCTTTTATACTTTTTAGGGCCTGTCCCATCTGCGCTCTTCTCTCTCTGCCTATAAGCCTCCACCGAGAGATAAAATATGTTAACATATTTGCCACAGTGAATTCTGTTTACCACTTTCCTGTGCAAGTGCCTGTGTAATGAATAAATTTTGCCTGGACTTGTGTCCCCATACAGGGCTGCCCGTCTTTCTGAAATAGCCCTGGATGGAAGTGGTTCAGCTATCCCCTCTGTAGAGGGCGCTGGAAGGGGCAGAGCGGGATGGTTGGAACTATCCTGTTTCTTATCTGGCCCAGCCTCCCTTTTTAAAATCTTTTTTATCATTTTGAACATTTTTTTCTGCCTTGACCCTTGTAAACCCATTGAAGAGTCACTACCTGACTCTGTGTCAGAGGTAGAAGAGTCAGAGGAAGAATTGTCAGTATGTGTAAACAGATTATTCTCACCGTGGGTACTGGCGAGCAAACCCTGCTCCATGGGGGTCATGTCCTGGCGTGGGAGCTGGTGGGGGTGAGCCATGGTGTTGGATGGCCCCTGCTGTCCTGTGGAAGTGCCTGCGACTGCAACAGTGTCCCCAGTGTTCATTGCTGCGGCAGCGGTTTGCTGGACCTTTGTTTTCTCTTTGGAACACAGCACTCCCTGCAAAAGAGATAACAACTGGTGAGCACTCTGTACATTGGATGTGTCTGGGTTATCAATAGTAGGAAGTGGGGCACTGACATTACCTCCCTGCACTACATTTACAACATCTGTACTTTTAGCAATGTGGGAAATGGGAGTGTGATATCCCTGACTCTCAGCCTGTACACTTGTACCATGCACGCCTGCATTCACAGCAATGGAGGATGATTCATGTAATTCTGGGGTTTCATGCACAACCACACCACAATCAGACCTTTGAGGGTTAATAATAAAACCAGCTTGCTGCGAGGCCGTATGACTTGTTAATGAACTAACTCTATTGCCCCCACTTACAAAATCTAACGGCCTTTTGGCCCTTGTGGTATTAGAAGCTCTGCGTGCGCCTCTTCCCCTTCTATTACATGCCTGTCTAACATTAGGTACTCTAAATTGCGAGCGTCCCCTTTGAGGCCATTGTATAGTTTTTACATTACTTGCTGCTCGCTTGCGCTGACCACCGGCGCTAATGTCCCCAGCCTCTCCTCCTATTGCCCCATCCACGGCCAAGGACGACACTTGGTGCTCACCTGCATCGTGAGGAACACCAAGTGCTTGCGTCCGTCCGACCGCGATCAATTTCGACAAACCGGAAGTGCCGCTTGCCACTTCCGGTGATGTCACAGAGGTAGCGTCAACACCGGAAGTAGGCCCAGGACCATGCGGCTGTAGTGCGGTTGGACCGCAAAACCCGGACACCGAGATCGGAGGCCCATCGGTCAATTGAGGGGCCAATTTGGTAACGAGTGGTGTGGCGGTAGTAACGGTGGCTGACAAGGCCCGACCCCGCAGGGGTCGAGTACCGCCAGACGGCGTAGGGCCATGCGGGCCCAAATTGAGGAGTGGTGTGGCGTAGGCCTAGTAGGGGTGACATACAGGGAAGTTACAGTCCCAGGTGGTGTGGCGGTAGGATGATGGGCAGGTAAAACGGGTGGTGTGGTGGTATGCGGCCCAATAGAAACCGGAGGGCCTGAGGAGGTACCAAGGTGAGGCCCAGTGTGAACCGGAGGGCAAGCAGGGGTACTGACACCTAGATCTGACCCCTGAGGGACAGAGGTAGATGCAGCCATTGCTGCAAATATACTATTCAGTAAATTTGACACTGCTGAGACTGCAGAGGGAGGCGCAGCACTAATAAAGGAAGCCATGTAGCTAGCCTGAATATTGGCCAAAGGTGGACTTAATTGCTCAAAATGTAAATCCTGAGGCAAAGGGGTCTCTTGTGTTGGCTCTGTACTATCAGAATCCTGCTCTTCTACATTATGGATTTGTGCCTCCACTATACTGGTGTACTGAGTTGGGGGTATAACATCTCTATCCTCCATATTATCAGATTGAACACTTATCTGTTTGCTTTGTTTTGCAGATGGTCCCTGCTCATCCTGATAACATCTAGGAGGAAGAACAGCACGCCTGGAACGATGCATAGCTGCACTGTTAGTTTACAAAACTGCCTCAGTCAGGATCTGATGGAGAAGAGGAAGTTACTTGGGAGGAATCAGCTTTTCTACTGGTAAGGAGGGGCCTTCCCTGAAATGCAACAATGTTGCACCCCAATACCAACCCTCTCTCTTCTAACCCATTCTCCTACAGCCTTAACCCTTAGACTGCTCCAGGCTCATGCTAAGCCAAACACTGCATTTCTGTTAAAATCTGGTATAAGAAGATAAGCCCTTGTAATAGAAACCTGTAGTTTCCATATTGCTTTTGGATCATGCCACACCAGAAAATGTTCTTTTACAATCAATACTTTGAATATTGTAAAACACAATACTTGTAAAATATTAAGTGACATTGATCAATTATGCCCAGTATTCCAAGATACAAGAGGCATTCAGATGGTTTAGCAGTGATGAGGGTGGATACAGATTACAGTAGGCTAATCTGACACGTAAATGTGAGTTTCCCTTACACAGTGAACAAAGGTATTAATCTAATTAATAGAAAGGGGGATATCTATCAAACCGCAAATATGCCGGAATTCCGCATCGTAATTGTTGCGAGATTGATCCGACCTAACTATCAAAGACTACAGACCGTCAAAAGTTGAAATTTGTGATGTAACATATGATCCACTGGTCTCAATCCGACGTGGATCGATGCTTACATCATTACAGATGTTTCGAATACACATTTGACTCAATCTGACACTTTTTCACAGTTATCAAACTTTTTAACAGGTACGCTCGCGGCTATTCGGACGCATCGTACCTGGTTTTCAATCTGCCACCATGGAGGCCGCAGATGTCATAAAAATCAATGGGAGTCTGAAATCAGCGAAAGCTTATGTTCGATGCTGCATGACAAAGAAATATAACCCATTGATTTCTATGGTAGAAAACAAGTAACATTTACACCTAACACCCTAACATAAACCCAGAGTCTACACACTCCTAATTTGTCGCCCCCGACATTGCTGCAACCTAAATAAAATGTATTAACCCCTATTCCGCCGTTCCCCGACCCTGCCGCAACCTAAATAAAGTTATTATTCCCTATCCCTCCGCTTCCCGCCACCGCCGCCACTAAATAAACGTATTAACCCCTAAACCTCTGGCCTCCCACATCACTACCACTAACTAAACCTATTAACCCCTAAACCGTCAGCCCCCCACATCGCCAAAAACTAAATTAAGTTATTAACCCCTAAACCTAACAACCCCCTAACTTTAAATTAAAATTACAACATCCCTATCTTAAACAACATCCCTATCTTAATAGAAATTAAAACTTACCTGTAGAATTAAAATAAACTATTTTAAACTATTATTTAACCTACCCTAACTATTATACTACAATTAAATTAAAATACCAATTACATAAATTAAATTACATATTAAAGAAACCTAACCCTACTCAAATTATTTAAATATACTATTAAACATTATTAAAAGTACTAAATTACAAAAAAAACCTCCACTAAATTACGAAAAATAAAAAAACAAATTATCAAAAATAGAAAAGAATTACACCTAATCTAATAGCCCTATCAAAATAAAAAAGCCCCCCCAAAATAAAAAAACTCTAGCCTACAATAAACTACCAATGACCCTTAAAAGGGCCTTTTTTGGGGAAATTGCCCCAAAGATATCAGCTCTTTTACCTGTAAAAAAAATACAAAAACCCCCCTAAAAGTTAAACCCACCACCCAACCAACCAACCCGCCCAAATAAAAAACCTATCTAAAATAACCTAAGCTCCCCATTGCCCTGAAAAGAGCATTTGTATGGGCATTGCCCTTAAAATGGCATTTAGCTCTTTACATGCCCAGACCCTAATCTAAAAATAAAACCCACCCAATAAACCCTTAAATAAACCGAACACTAACCCCCGACGATCCACTTACAGTTATTGAAGTCCCGCTTGAAGGATCCATCCAGCCAGCAAGAAGTCTTCATCCAGGCGGCCTCTTCAATCTTCATCCAGCCGGCGAAGTCCTCATCCAGACGGCAAGAAGTTTTCATCCAAATGGCATCTTCTATCTTCATCCATTCGGCGCGGAGGTAGTCCATCCTGAAGACATCCAGCGCAAAATATCCTCTTCATACGGTTGCCGCCATAAACTGGAACTTCATGGCAAGTGACGTCATCCAAGATGGCGTCCCTTGCATTCCTATTGGCTGAAAGATTTCAATCAGCCAATAGGATCAGAGCTGCTAAAATCCTATTGTCTGTTCCAATCAGCCAATAGGATTTAAGCAGCTCTCATTCTATTAGCTGTTCCAATAGGATGATCCGTGCCGGATGTCTTCAGGATGGACCCGCTCCGCGCCGGATGGATGAAGATATAAGATGACATCTGGACACCCTAACATAAACCCAGAGTCTAAACACTCCTAATTTGTCGCCCCCGACATTGCTGCAACCTAAATAAAATGTATTAACCCCTATTCCGCCGTTCCCCGACCCTGCCGCAACCTAAATAAAGTTATTAATCCCTATCCCTCCGCTTCCCGCCACCGCCGCCACTAAATAAACGTATTAACCCCTAAACCTCTGGCTTCCCACATCACTACCACTAACTAAACCTATTAACCCCTAAACTGTCAGCCCCCCACATCGCCAAAAACTAAATTAAGTTATTAACCCCTAAACCTAACAACCCCCTAACTTTAAATTAAAATTACAACATCCCTATCTTAAACAACATCCC
>NC_069502.1:1219146414-1219208914 GCF_027579735.1 Bombina bombina
TCCGCTATCCCCCCTCACTATCCTAACAATAAAATATGTATTAACCCCTAAACCGCCGCTCCCGGACCCCGCCACCAGCTATATTAAATCTATAACCCCCTAAAGTGAGCCCCTACCCCGCCGACATCTACCTTACCTACCCCCTAAAGTGAGCCTCTACCCGCCGCCATCTATTTTAAAATTATTAACCCCTAATTTAATCCCCCTACCCCGCCGCCATCTATATTAAATTATTTAACCCCTAAAATACTAAACTATCCCTACCACTAAAACTAAGTCTAACCCTACAAATAGCCCTGAAAAGGGCTTTTTGCGTGGCATTGCCCCAAAGTAACAGCTCTTTTGCCAGCCCTTAAAAGGGCTTTTTGCGGGGCATGCCCCAAAGAATTCAGCTCTTTTACCAGCCCTTAAAAGGCAGGGCTTTGTCACAAAGTAAACTGCTCTTTTGCCTACAATCTACATCCCCCTACACCGCGGCCACCTATAATAAATGTATTAACCCCTAATCTATTCCCCCTACACCACCGCCAGCTATATTAACTATATTAACCCTAATTATATTAGGGTTAATATAGTTAATATCGTTATTATATTATATATATATTAAGTATAATAACCCTATCTAACTCTAACATCCCTAACTAAACTCTTATTAAGATAAATCTAATATTAATATTATTAATTAACATATTCCTATTTAAATCTAAATACTTACCTATAAAATAAACCCTAAGATAGCTACAATATAATTAATAATTACATTGTAGCTATGTTATGGTTTATATTTATTTTACAGGTAAATTGTTAATTATTTTAACTAGGTATAATAGCTATTAAATAGTTATTAACTATTTACTAGCTACCTAGTTAAAATAATTAACCAATTACCTGTAAAATAAATATAAACCATAACATAGCTACAATGTAATTATTAATTATATTGTAGCTATCTTAGGGTTTATTTTATAGGTAAGTATTTAGATTTAAATAGGAATATGTTAATTAATAATATTAATATTAGATTTAATATCGTTATTATATTATATATATATATTAAGTATAATAACCCTATCTAACTCTAACATCCCTAACTAAACTCTTATTAAGATAAATCTAATATTAATATTATTAATTAACATATTCCTATTTAAATCTAAATACTTACCTATAAAATAAACCCTAAGATAGCTACAATATAATTAATAATTACATTGTAGCTATGTTATGGTTTATATTTATTTTACAGGTAAATTGTTAATTATTTTAACTAGGTATAATAGCTATTAAATAGTTATTAACTATTTACTAGCTACCTAGTTAAAATAATTAACCAATTACCTGTAAAATAAATCCTAACCTAAGTTACAAATACACCTACACTATCAATAAATTAAATAAACTACAAATATCTATCTAAAAATACAATTAAATAAACTAAACTAAATTACAAAAAAAACAAACACTAAATTACAAAAAATAAAAAAAAGATTACAAGATTTTTAAGCTAATTACACCTATTCTAAGCCCCCTAATAAAATAATAAAGCCCCCAAAAATAAAAAAAATTTCCCTACCCTATTCTAAAAGTACAAAGCTCTTTTACCTTACCAGCCCTTAAAAGGGCTTTTTGCGGGGCATGCCCCAAAGAAAACTGCTCTTTTGCCTGAAAAAAAAAACACAATACTACCCCCAACATTACAACCCACCACCCACATACCCCTAATCTAAACCAAACCCCCCTTAAATAAACCTAACACTACCCCCCTGAAGATCTCCCTACCTTATCTTCACCACGCCGGGCCGAACTCCTCATCCGATCCGGGTGATGTCTATCCAAGCGGTAAAGAAGAAGTCTTCATCCCGGCTATGTTTTTATCCAAGCGGCAGCAAAGTCTTCTTCTATCCGGCAGCATCTTCCATCAAGCGGCATCTTCAATCTTCTCTCCACCGACGCGGAGCATCCATCCCGGCCGACGACTGAACGACGAATGAGGTACCTTTAAATGACGTCATCCAAGATGGCGTCCGTCGAATTCCGATTGGCTGATAGGATTCTATCAGCCAATCGGAATTAAGGTAGAAAAATCTGATTGGCTGATTGAATCAGCCAATCAGATTCAAGTTCAATCCGATTGGCTGAACCAATCAGCCAATCAGATTGAGCTCGCATTCTATTGGCTGATCGGAACAGTCGTTGGCTCATCGTTCAGTCATCTGCCGGGATGGATGCTCCGCATCGGTGGAGAGAAGATTGAAGATGCCGCTTGATGGAAGATGCTGCCGGATGGAAGAAGACTTTGCTGCCGCTTGGATAAAAACATCGCCGGGATGAAGACTTCTTCTTTACCGCTTGGATAGACATCACCCGGATCGGATGAGGAGTTCGGCCCGGCGTGGTGAAGATAAGGTAGGGAGATCTTCAGGGGGGTAGTGTTAGGTTTATTTAAGGGGGGTTTGGGTTAGATTAGGGGTATGTGGGTGGTGGGTTGTAATGTTGGGAGGTGGTATTGTGTTTTTTTTTCAGGCAAAAGAGCAGTTTTCTTTGGGGCATGCCCCGCCAAATGCCCTTTTAAGGGCTGGTAAGGTAAAAGAGCTTTGAACTTTTTTTAATTTAGAATAGGGTAGGGAATTTTTTTTATTTTGGGGGGCTTTATTATTTTATTAGGGGGCTTAGAATAGGTGTAATTAGCTTAAAAATCTTGTAATCTTTTTTTATTTTTTGTAATTTAGTGTTTGTTTGTTTTTGTAATTTAGTTTAGTTTATTTAATTGTATTTTTAGATAGATATTTGTAGTTTATTTAATTTATTGATAGTGTAGGTGTATTTGTAACTTAGGTTAGGATTTATTCTACAGGTAATTGGGTAATTATTTTAACTAGGTAGCTATTAAATAGTTAATAACTATTTAATAGCTATTATACCTAGTTAAAATAATTAACAATTTACCTGTAAAATAAATATAAACCCTAACATAGCTACAATGTAATTATTAATTATATTGTAGCTATCTTAGGGTTTATTTTATAGGTAAGTATTTAGATTTAAATAGGAATATTTTAGTTTATAATATGAATTAGATTTATTTAATAAGAATTTAGTTAGGGGTGTTAGGGTTAGATAGAGTTAATATAGTTTTTATATATATATATATATACTATAGTAACTATATTAACTATATTAACCCTAATATAATTAGGGTTAATATAGTTAATATATATAATGTAATAACTATATTATCTATAATATACTTAGGGTTAATATAGATAATATAGCTGGCGGCGGGGTAGGTAGATTAAATTAGGGGTTAATAATTTTAATATAGATTGCGGCGGTGTAAGGGGCTTACATTAGGGGTTAATACTATTAATATAGGTGGCGGCGGTCTAGGGAGGGCAGGTTATAGGGCAAAAGAGCTGTTTACTTTGTGGCAAAGCCCAGCAAAAGGCCTTTTTAAGGGCTGGTAATAGAGATAATTATTTTAGGGGGATTAGATTAGGGGTTAATAATATTAATATAGCTGGCGGCGGTATAGGGGGATTAGATTATGGGGTTAATAATTTTTACATAGGTGGCGGCGGTGTAAGGGGTCAGATTAGGGGATAGATAAGGTAGATGGCGGCGGTGTAAGGGGTTCACAATAGGGGATAGATCAGGTAGATGGCGGTGGTTTTAGGGGTTCACATTAGGGGATAGATCAGTTAGATGGTGGCGGTTTTAGGGGCTCACAGTAGGGGGTTAGTTTATGTAGATGGCGGCGGTTTAGGGGTTAAATACTTTATTAGGGATTGCGGCGGGGGATCGTGGTTGACAGGGAGATAGACATTGCGCATGCGTTAGGTGTTAGGTTTTATTTAGCAGATCGCGGTTGACAGTTAGATAGACATTGCGCATGCGTTAGGTGTTAGGTTTTATTTAGCAGATCGCGGTTGACAGTTAGATAGACATTGTGCATGCGTTAGGTGTTAGGTTTATTTAGCAGCTAGTTTAGGGAGTTACGGGGCTCCAATAGTCAGCGTAAGGCTTCTTACGGCTGCTTTTTGTGGCGAGGTGAAAATGGAGTAAGATTTCTCCATTTTCGCCACGTAAGTCCTTACGCTGTATATTGGATACCAAATTGCGCTGGTTTGGTATACCTGCCTATGGCCCAAAAAACTACGGGCGACGGCAGAAATATACGGGCGTAACTTCTAGGTTACGCCGTATATGTGGTACCAAACCAGCGCAAATATTGGCGTCGCCAGCTTTTGCGGGCGACGATTTTTATCAGATCGAGCCCCAGGTCTGCAAGATCTCGCTGAATGAGGAGAGCAATACGCTCTCCATATTCAGCATTGCACCAGCAGCTCACAAGAGCTGCTGATGCAACGCCACCCCCTGCAGACTCGCAGCCAATCGGCCGCCAGCAGGGGGGTGTCAATCAATCCGATCGTACTCGATCGGGTTGAATTACGGTGATTCCTGTCCGCCTGCTCAGAGCAGATGAACAGGGTTATGGAGCAGCGGTCTTTAGAAACACGGGGCGTCAAGCTCCATTTGGAACTTGATAGATAGGCCCCATAGGGTTTATGTTAGGGTGTTAGGTTTAAACAGTAATTTTATATCCCCATAAACATCAATGGGGCTGCGTTACAGAACTTTTGTTTCCGTGATCGCAAGTGTTAGGTTTTTTTTTGCCTGGCTCTGCCCATTGATGTCTATGGGGAAATCGTGCACGAGCACGTCTCAGCAGCGCTCTGATTGTGTGCGGTATGGAGCGCAACACAACCATATCACACGCAAGAGGCGCATGTTTGAAAACTTGTAATAGCAGCGCTATAGGAAATTAAATTATGTAACTTTTGTTCCGTTCGTTAATTTTTCTATAGCGCTCAAAACTGGTAATCTAGCTGTTTATCCCTTATCTGAGGTTGTGTAATACATAGAATGCTGCTCTCCCTGGCACACAAGGGGTTATTTGTAGCTCCTGACAAGCCTGGCTCACCCTTGGGACATAAAGAATAACACATGACAGGAATATATTCAGTTCTAACTGGTGGAACTGCCCCTTTAAATGCCAGGAATGATATAGTGCCAGAAATTATTATGATGTTTCTGGGCATTCTGCAGATGTCATGGAAACTCCCTGAGATGAAACCATAAAACACTCAAACTTCTAAAGAAATCGCAAAATCTATGGCACAGGAAGAATATGTGATAGTAAAATTGTATTGTGTCCCCTGAGGTCAGATAGAGGATATAAAGCAGGGATTTCTAATTATAGAGATCATCTGTCTATTCATTATGTTCCTACAAATAAATGTATTTATAGTAAATGTCATGTCAGTAGAATCTAAGTGTCCTTGTGAGGTATTTTATCAGTTGCTTGCACTGGAATGTTTTACCTTACTGTAGGGGATAATTAGAATTCCACAAGCAGTTACAGAATGACTTTGCACACTGTATATCGTATTCTAACTACATGGAATAAAAAATCCAATTTTACAGTCTATTTTCTTATTGAATACAGTGACTGCTCTTAAAAGGGACACTGATCTTCTGTATCAGCTGTGGAACATCTGTGTAAAACTATCCTCTGCTTGTAAACATGGGCACTAGTGTAGAACCTACATACTGTACATGGGGACCCTACTTTCCCCAGGAACCCCTAGTTACTAGTATTAAGTGTGCAACGTTACAATGCCGGTGCCAAATACATAACATGCGCCCAACCTCACCCCCAGTTCCCCTTAATAAAGGTACATTACATTTAAAACTGAATTTCACATAACTTTTTAAAATAAGCCCAGTGAATTAGTCACGTTCATTATTTACAGTATTTTACCTGCATCTCATGTAATTTAACTCTGAAATGATAGTTTTCCACTGCTCAACAGAAGCACTGTTTGTTTTGCAGAATCATATTGAAGCTTGAACCCAAATCTGTTGTATTGAGGAGCTACCAGGGTACCTGTGAAGACTGAAAGCCATCACTTGAGATGTTGCTTAAGACATTTTGGAAAAGCAATTCTTCTGTGACTGAGGTTCTCTTCCAAGTTCCATCTGTGAAAGAACCTGAGAAAGCCTCATTTTCCATCTGTTCAGAACAATTTGGGTTAGATGGAGATAAAATGAATTTTAGTTCTGGACACGGTTATCCCACATGGGCCTCTATTTATCAAAGTCTGGCGGATCTGATCCAACAGTGCGGATCAGGTCCGCCAGACCTCGCTGAATACGGAGAGCAATACGCTCGCCGTATTCAGCATTGCACCAGCAGCTCACAAGAGCTGCTGGTGCAACGCCGCCCCCTGCAGACTCGGGGCCAATGGGTTACCAGCAGGGGGGTGTCAATCAACCCGATCGTACTCGATCAGGTTGAATTCCGGCGATGTCTGTCCGCCTGCTCAGAGCAGGCGGACAGGTTATGGAGCAGCGGTCTTTGTGACCGCTGCCTCATAACAGCTGTTTCTGGCGAGTCTGAAGACTCACCAGAAACATGGGGCATCAATCTCCATTCGGAGCTTGATAGGCCCCTAGTTCTGCTCCACAGGAGTGGTGATCACCTTTGACTTTTTTTACACTTCATTCATATGGAATTGCACTATTGCACCTATCCTTTCACTTTTTGAGACAAGAAGATTGAACAAGTATTGTGTTTTTTGGGAAGCGTTTTTCACTTATGGACATATTCTTTATCATGGAATAAAGTTTCACTTCTAGTGAATATTTGCTGTATTTATTTATTTTGTCACTGATTGTTCACATTTACTTAAGGGCTGCCCTATAAGGCTGGGAAAAGCAAGGACTTAGTTATGTTAGGGGGAGTAAAATTAAGCCAGATTCAGAATGAACCCTTAATCAAAGCCAAATTTTATGTTCCAATCTGTCCAATGGTCAATGGAAAAAGTGTAGATTTAAGAGCTTTGATTGACTAAGGAGCGGCTGAAATTTCATGGATGTATCTTTTGCTGTTTTTTTACATAACTACTAAATAAAAAACTTACTAGACATTTTGGTCAGCCACTGGGCTCTGGCTTAATTGCTTTACATACAGTGCCTCTCACAACTTCATTTGGTGTGTTGTATGTTGAAATTTGGTCACATCTCACCATATTCCAATTATTCTCGGACTGCCTTGGTTACAGTTGCATGAACCCCTATTCTCCTCTTCAGCTGGGCAACTGACCTCCTGGGGAGAGAATTGCCTCAAGCATTGTCTTCTTAAACCCTCAAGACGCAAAAGTCCAGATATTTTTGCCACTTGCAACTGCTACATCCACTGAACTGCAATTATCCTAACAAGATTTCAAGGATGTCTTTTCCAAAATCAAAAACTAAATTCTACCCCCACATTGAGAATTTGACTGGTCTAATAACTTATATCCTCGCGCAGCCATTCCTAAAGCCAAAGCCTATCCCATTTCACAACCAGAACTTTGAATGGTTATATCAAATACAATCTGGACTGAGGCTTAATCAGACCCTCATCGTGTCTAGCAGGAGCTGGAATTGTTTTGTTTTTTTGTTGAAAAATAAGATGATGGGTTAAGCCCTTGCATCGATTTTAGAGAATTAACCAAATCAACATCACATATCCCTACCCTTTACCATTAATATTAGAGCTCTTTGATTATCTGCATGGGGGAACAATCTTCATAAAGTTAGATTTAAGAGGAGCATATAATCTTATTCATATTAAAGAGGGAGACTAATTGAAGGCCACCTTCAATACCAGGTTTGTGTATTTTAAAAATCCTACCATGCTCACACTCTGTAGCTCCAGCTGTCTTTTAACGGATTTGAGAAATTACTTAAATAAATGTATCTGTTTATGGAAAATCGGTCCTACAATGACTTTGACAGAATGACCAGTACAAAAAAATCGTAGAAGTGCCCTTTCCATCAAACCTCTATTTCATTTTTGGGGTACATAATCTCTTTCTCAGGCTTCTCCATGGATCCAGCAAAGTTGTCAGTAATTCTCCATTGGCTTCAAACCATTACTCTTAAGGGCATATAGAAATTACTCGGTAACTACTATAGACGCTTTATCTGAGGATTCTCAACCATAACAGTATCTATTGTAGTCCTCACTTCTAAACCTACAAACTGTAAGAAATGGCATCAAGATGCCGTTACTGCTTTCCAGAAATGAAAACAAATCTTCTGCCCAATTCCCCCAACACCCTGATCCAGCCCATCAATACATATTAGAAGTTGATGCTTCATAAATAGCTGCTGGAACAGTACTTGAACAAATAAATCCTGCTTCAGAAAAGGTTTCATCCAGATGTGTTTTTCTTGAACCTAATAGTAATTCCCCACCTGATAAATTATTTGTCCCATATAACTTAAGGTAAACATCGCTACAGTGGACACACGATAGCAAACTCTCAGGACATCCTAGAACTGAAAAGACACTCTATAATCTACACGCCCATGTCTGGTGACCTAACTTGTCACAACATCTTAAAGAATATGCAACAGCCAGTTTTCCATGTCTCCTAACTAAAACTCACAGTAGATAGCTGCTTCACCAAATCAGTTTACACACCAACTCTTGTGATTATTGACGGTGTACCTGAGTATGAGGATAAACGTATTACATCCCATTACAGAGCGATCCTGTCTGGCTGTCATGCAATAAAACACACTCAGCACAAGCAGAAATAAAACACACTCAGCACAAGCAGCAATAAAACACACTCAGCACAAGCAGCAATAAAAGACACTCAGCACAAGCAGAAATAAAACACACTCAGCACAAGCAGAAATAAAACACACTCAGCACAAGCAGCAATAAAACACACTCAGCACAAACAGCAATAAGACACACTCAGCACAAACAGCAGTAAAACATACTCAGCACAAACAGCAGTAAAACACACTCAGCACAAACAGCAGTAAAACACTGAGCACAAGCAGCAGTAAAACACAAACAGCCTAAGCATCAATAAAACACAAGCACCCAAGACAAGCAGCAGTAAAACACACTCAGCACAAGCAGCAGTAAAACACACTCAGCACAAGCAGAAATAAAACAAACACAGCACAAGCAGCAGTAAAACACTCAAAGCACAAGCAGCAATAAAACACAAGCACCCAGCACAAGCAGCAGTAAAACACACACAGCACAAGCAGAAATAAAACACACTTAGCACAAGCAGCAGTAAAACACAAACAACACAAGCAGCAATAAAACACACAGACCACAAGCAGCAATAAAACACACACAGCACAAGCAGCTGTAAAACACACACAGCACAAGCAGAAATAAAACACACAGCACAAGCAGAAATAAAACACACTCAGCACAAGCAGAAATAAAACACACAGCACAAGCAGCAGTAAAACACAAACAACACAAGCAGCAATAAAACACACAGAGCACAAGCAGCAATAAAACACACTCAGCACAAGCAGAAATAAAACACACTAAGCACAAGCAGCAATAAAACACACACAGCACAAGCAGCTGTAAAACACACACAGCACAAGCGGCCGTTAAACACACTCAGCACAAGCAGCAATAAAACACACTCAGCACAAGCAGCTGTAAAACACACACAGCACAAGCGGCCGTTAAACACACTCAGCACAAGCAGCAATAAAACACACACAGCACAAGCAGCAGTAAAACACACACAGCACAAGCGGCCGTTAAACACACTCAGCACAAGCAGCAATAAAACACACTCAGCACAAACAGCGGTAAAACACTGAGCACAAGCAGCAGTAAAACAAAAACAACACAAGCAGCAATAAAACACACAGAGCACAAGCAGCAATAAAATACACACAGCACAAGCAGCAATAAAACACACTCGGCAAAAGCAGCAGTAAAAACACACAGCACAAGCAGCAGTAAAAACACACAGCACAAGCAGCAATAAAACACACTCAGCACAAGCAGCAATAAAACACACTCAGCACAAGCAGCAATAAAACACACACAGCACAAGCAGCAATAAAACACACACAGCACAAGCAGCAATAAAACACACACAGCACAAGCAGCAATAAAACACACTCAGCACAAGCAGCAATAAAACACACTCAGCACAAGCAGCAATAAAACACACACAGCACAAGCAGCAATAAAACACACACAGCACAAGCAGCAATAAAACACACACAGCACAAGCAGCAATAAAACACACACAGCACAAGCAGCAATGAAACACACACAGCACAAGCAGCAATAAAACACACACAGCACAAGCAGCAATAAAAGACACACAGCACAAGCAGCAGTAAAACACACACAGCACAAGCAGCAATAAAACACACTCAGCACAAGCAGCAATAAAACACACACAGCACAAGCAGCAATAAAACACACTCAGCACAAGCAGCAATAAAACACACTCAGCACAAGCAGCAGTAAAATACACACAGCACAAGCAGCAGTAAAACACACACAGCACAAGCAGCAGTAAAACACACACAGCACAAGCAGCAGTAAAACACACACAGCACAAGCAGAAGTAAAACACACTCAGCACAAGCAGCAATAAAACACACTCAGCACAAGCAGCACTGCAGTAAACCACACAGCGCAAGCAGCAGTAAAACACACTCAGCACAAGCAGCAGTAACACAAACACAGCGCAAGCAGCTGTAAAACACACTCAGCACAAGCAGCAATAAAACACACTCAGCACAAGCAGCAGTAACACAAACACAGCACAAGCAGCTGTAAAACACACTCAGCACAAGCAGCAATAAAACACACTCAGCACAAGCAGCAGTAAAACACACACAGCACAAGCGGCCGTTAAACACACTCAGCACAAGCAGCAATAAAACACACACAGAACAAGCAGCAGTAAAACACACACAGCGCAAGCGGCCGTTAAACACACTCAGCACAAGCAGCAGTAAACCACACACAGCGCAAGCGGCCGTTAAATACACTCAGCACAAGCAGCAATAAAACACACTCAGCACAAGCAGCAGTAAAACACACACAGCACAAGCGGCCGTTAAACACACTCAGCACAAGCAGCAGTAAACCACACACAGCGCAAGCAGCAGTAACACACACACAGCACAAGCGGCCGTTAAACACACTCAGCACAAGCAGCAGTAAACCACACACAGCACAAGCAGCAGTAAAACACACTCAGCACAAGCAGCAATAAAACACACTCAGCACAAGCAGCAGTAAAACACACACAGCACAAGCAGCAGTAAAACACACTCAGCCCAAGCAGCAATAAAACACACTCAGCACAAGCAGCAGTAAAACACACTCAGCACAAGCAGAAATAAAACAAACACAGCACAAGCAGCAGTAAAACACACTCAGCACAAACAGCAGTAAAACACACTCAGCACAAACAGCAGTAAAACACTGAGCACAAGCAGCAATAAAACACACTCAGCACAAACAGCAATAAAACACACTCAGCACAAACAGCAATAAAACACACTCAGCACAAACAGCAGTAAAACATACTCAGCACAAACAGCAGTAAAACACACTCAGCACAAACAGCAGTAAAACACTGAGCACAAGCAGCAGTAAAACACAAACAGCCTAAGCATCAATAAAACACAAGCACCCAAGACAAGCAGCAGTAAAACACACTCAGCACAAGCAGCAGTAAAACACACTCAGCACAAACAGCAATAAAACACACTCAGCACAAACAGCAATAAAACACACTCAGCACAAACAGCAATAAAACACCCTCAGCACAAACAGCAGTAAAACATACTCAGCACAAACAGCAGTAAAACACACTCAGCACAAACAGCAGTAAAACACTGAGCACAAGCAGCAGTAAAACACAAACAGCCTAAGCATCAATAAAACACAAGCACCCAAGACAAGCAGCAGTAAAACACACTCAGCACAAGCAGCAGTAAAACACACTCAGCACAAGCAGAAATAAAACAAACACAGCACAAGCAGCAGTAAAACACTCAAAGCACAAGCAGCAATAAAACACAAGCACCCAGCACAAGCAGCAGTAAAACACACACAGCACAAGCAGAAATAAAACACACTTAGCACAAGCAGCAGTAAAACACAAACAACACAAGCAGCAATAAAACACACAGACCACAAGCAGCAATAAAACACACACAGCACAAGCAGCTGTAAAACACACACAGCACAAGCAGAAATAAAACACACAGCACAAGCAGAAATAAAACACACTCAGCACAAGCAGAAATAAAACACACAGCACAAGCAACAGTAAAACACAAACAACACAAGCAGCAATAAAACACACAGAGCACAAGCAGCAATAAAACACACTCAGCACAAGCAGAAATAAAACACACTAAGCACAAGCAGCAATAAAACACACACAGCACAAGCAGCTGTAAAACACACACAGCACAAGCGGCCGTTAAACACACTCAGCACAAGCAGCAATAAAACACACACAGCACAAGCAGCAGTAAAACACACACAGCACAAGCGGCCGTTAAACACACTCAGCACAAGCAGCAATAAAACACACTCAGCACAAACAGCGGTAAAACACTGAGCACAAGCAGCAGTAAAACAAAAACAACACAAGCAGCAATAAAACACACAGAGCACAAGCAGCAATAAAATACACACAGCACAAGCAGCAATAAAACACACTCGGCAAAAGCAGCAGTAAAAACACACAGCACAAGCAGCAGTAAAAACACACAGCACAAGCAGCAGTAAAACACACACAGCACAAGCAGCAGTAAACACACACAGCACAAGCAGCAGTAAAACACACACAGCACAAGCAGCAGTAAAACACACACAGCACAAGCAGAAGTAAAACACACTCAGCACAAGCAGCAATAAAACACACTCAGCACAAGCAGCACTGCAGTAAACCACACAGCGCAAGCAGCAGTAAAACACACTCAGCACAAGCAGCAGTAACACAAACACAGCGCAAGCAGCTGTAAAACACACTCAGCACAAGCAGAAATAAAACACACTAAGCACAAGCAGCAATAAAACACACACAGCACAAGCAGCTGTAAAACACACACAGCACAAGCGGCCGTTAAACACACTCAGCACAAGCAGCAATAAAACACACACAGCACAAGCAGCAGTAAAACACACACAGCACAAGCGGCCGTTAAACACACTCAGCACAAGCAGCAATAAAACACACTCAGCACAAACAGCGGTAAAACACTGAGCACAAGCAGCAGTAAAACAAAAACAACACAAGCAGCAATAAAACACACAGAGCACAAGCAGCAATAAAATACACACAGCACAAGCAGCAATAAAACACACTCGGCAAAAGCAGCAGTAAAAACACACAGCACAAGCAGCAGTAAAAACACACAGCACAGGCAGCAATAAAACACACTCAGCACAAGCAGCAATAAAACACACTCAGCACAAGCAGCAATAAAACACACACAGCACAAGCAGCAATAAAACACACACAGCACAAGCAGCAATAAAACACACACAGCACAAGCAGCAATAAAACACACTCAGCACAAGCAGCAATAAAACACACTCAGCACAAGCAGCAATAAAACACACACAGCACAAGCAGCAATAAAACACACACAGCACAAGCAGCAATAAAACACACACAGCACAAGCAGCAATAAAACACACACAGCACAAGCAGCAATAAAACACACACAGCACAAGCAGCAATAAAACACACACAGCACAAGCAGCAATAAAACACACACAGCACAAGCAGCAATAAAACACACACAGCACAAGCAGCAGTAAAACACACACAGCACAAGCAGCAATAAAACACACTCAGCACAAGCAGCAATAAAACACACACAGCACAATCAGCAATAAAACACACTCAGCACAAGCAGCAATAAAACACACTCAGCACAAGCAGCAGTAAAACACACACAGCACAAGCAGCAGTAAAACACACACAGCACAAGCAGCAGTAAACACACACAGCACAAGCAGCAGTAAAACACACACAGCACAAGCAGCAGTAAAACACACACAGCACAAGCAGAAGTAAAACACACTCAGCACAAGCAGCAATAAAACACACTCAGCACAAGCAGCACTGCAGTAAACCACACAGCGCAAGCAGCAGTAAAACACACTCAGCACAAGCAGCAGTAACACAAACACAGCGCAAGCAGCTGTAAAACACACTCAGCACAAGCAGCAATAAAACACACTCAGCACAAGCAGCAGTAAAACACACACAGCACAAGCAGCAGTAAAACACACTCAGCACAAGCAGCAATAAAACACACACAGAACAAGCAGCAGTAAAACACACACAGCGCAAGCGGCCGTTAAACACACTCAGCACAAGCAGCAGTAAACCACACACAGCGCAAGCGGCCGTTAAATACACTCAGCACAAGCAGCAATAAAACACACTCAGCACAAGCAGCAGTAAAACACACACAGCACAAGCGGTCGTTAAACACACTCAGCACAAGCAGCAGTAAACCACACACAGCGCAAGCAGCAGTAACACACACACAGCACAAGCGGCCGTTAAACACACTCAGCACAAGCAGCAGTAAACCACACACAGCACAAGCAGCAGTAAAACACACTCAGCACAAGCAGCAATAAAACACACTCAGCACAAGCAGCAGTAAAACACACACAGCACAAGCAGCAGTAAAACACACTCAGCACAAGCAGCAATAAAACACACTCAGCACAAGCAGCAGTAAAACACACTCAGCACAAGCAGAATTAAAACAAACACAGCACAAGCAGCAGTAACAGCTGTAAAAACAACACTCAGCACAAGCAGCCAATAAAACACACTCAGCACAAGCAGCAGTAACACAAACAAGCACAAGCAGCTGTAAAACACACTCAGCACAAGCAGCACTAAAACACACTCAGCACAAGCAGCAGTAAAACACACACAGCACAAGCGGCCGTTAAACACACTCAGCACAAGCAGCAATAAAACACACACAGAACAAGCAGCAGTAAAACACACACAGCGCAAGCGGCCGTTAAACACACTCAGCACAAGCAGCAGTAAACCACACACAGCGCAAGCGCCGTTAAAACACTCAGCACAAGCAGCAATAAAACACACTCAGCACAAGCAGCATAAAACACACACAGCACAAGCGGCCGTTAAACACCACTCAGCACAAGCAGCAGTAAACACACACAGCGCAAGCAGCAGTAACACACACACACACAGCACAAGCGGCCGTTAAACACACTCAGCACAAGCAGCAGTAAACCACACACAGCACAAGCACACACACTCAGCACAAGCAGCAGTAAAACACACTCAGCACAAACAGCAGTAAAACACACTCAGCACAAACAGCAGTAAAACACTGAGCACAAGCAGCAATAAAACACACTCAGCACAAACAGCAATAAAACACACTCAGCACAAACAGCAATAAAACACACTCAGCACAAACAGCAGTAAAACATACTCAGCACAAACAGCAGTAAAACACACTCAGCACAAACAGCAGTAAAACACTGAGCACAAGCAGCAGTAAAACACAAACAGCCTAAGCATCAATAAAACACAAGCACCCAAGACAAGCAGCAGTAAAACACACTCAGCACAAGCAGCAGTAAAACACACTCAGCACAAGCAGCAATAAAACACACTCAGCACAAACAGCAATAAAACACACTCAGCACAAACAGCAATAAAACACACTCAGCACAAACAGCAGTAAAACATACTCAGCACAAACAGCAGTAAAACACACTCAGCACAAACAGCAGTAAAACACTGAGCACAAGCAGCAGTAAAACACAAACAGCCTAAGCATCAATAAAACACAAGCACCCAAGACAAGCAGCAGTAAAACACACTCAGCACAAGCAGCAGTAAAACACACTCAGCACAAGCAGAAATAAAACAAACACAGCACAAGCAGCAGTAAAACACTCAAAGCACAAGCAGCAATAAAACACAAGCACCCAGCACAAGCAGCAGTAAAACACACACAGCACAAGCAGAAATAAAACACACTTAGCACAAGCAGCAGTAAAACACAAACAACACAAGCAGCAATAAAACACACAGACCACAAGCAGCAATAAAACACACACAGCACAAGCAGCTGTAAAACACACACAGCACAAGCAGAAATAAAACACACAGCACAAGCAGAAATAAAACACACTCAGCACAAGCAGAAATAAAACACACAGCACAAGCAACAGTAAAACACAAACAACACAAGCAGCAATAAAACACACAGAGCACAAGCAGCAATAAAACACACTCAGCACAAGCAGAAATAAAACACACTAAGCACAAGCAGCAATAAAACACACACAGCACAAGCAGCTGTAAAACACACACAGCACAAGCGGCCGTTAAACACACTCAGCACAAGCAGCAATAAAACACACACAGCACAAGCAGCAGTAAAACACACACAGCACAAGCGGCCGTTAAACACACTCAGCACAAGCAGCAATAAAACACACTCAGCACAAACAGCGGTAAAACACTGAGCACAAGCAGCAGTAAAACAAAAACAACACAAGCAGCAATAAAACACACAGAGCACAAGCAGCAATAAAATACACACAGCACAAGCAGCAATAAAACACACTCGGCAAAAGCAGCAGTAAAAACACACAGCACAAGCAGCAGTAAAAACACACAGCACAAGCAGCAGTAAAACACACACAGCACAAGCAGCAGTAAACACACACAGCACAAGCAGCAGTAAAACACACACAGCACAAGCAGCAGTAAAACACACACAGCACAAGCAGAAGTAAAACACACTCAGCACAAGCAGCAATAAAACACACTCAGCACAAGCAGCACTGCAGTAAACCACACAGCGCAAGCAGCAGTAAAACACACTCAGCACAAGCAGCAGTAACACAAACACAGCGCAAGCAGCTGTAAAACACACTCAGCACAAGCAGAAATAAAACACACTAAGCACAAGCAGCAATAAAACACACACAGCACAAGCAGCTGTAAAACACACACAGCACAAGCGGCCGTTAAACACACTCAGCACAAGCAGCAATAAAACACACACAGCACAAGCAGCAGTAAAAACACACACAGCACAAGCGGCCGTTAAACACACTCAGCACAAGCAGCAATAAAACACACTCAGCACAAACAGCAGTAAAACACTGAGCACAAGCAGCAGTAAAACAAAAACAACACAAGCAGCAATAAAACACACAGAGCACAAGCAGCAATAAAATACACACAGCACAAGCAGCAATAAAACACACTCGGCAAAAGCAGCAGTAAAAACACACAGCACAAGCAGCAGTAAAAACACACAGCACAGGCAGCAATAAAACACACTCAGCACAAGCAGCAATAAAACACACTCAGCACAAGCAGCAATAAAACACACACAGCACAAGCAGCAATAAAACACACACAGCACAAGCAGCAATAAAACACACACAGCACAAGCAGCAATAAAACACACTCAGCACAAGCAGCAATAAAACACACTCAGCACAAGCAGCAATAAAACACACACAGCACAAGCAGCAATAAAACACACACAGCACAAGCAGCAATAAAACACACACAGCACAAGCAGCAATAAAACACACACAGCACAAGCAGCAATAAAACACACACAGCACAAGCAGCAATAAAACACACACAGCACAAGCAGCAATAAAACACACACAGCACAAGCAGCAATAAAAGACACACAGCACAAGCAGCAGTAAAACACACACAGCACAAGCAGCAATAAAACACACTCAGCACAAGCAGCAATAAAACACACACAGCACAATCAGCAATAAAACACACTCAGCACAAGCAGCAATAAAACACACTCAGCACAAGCAGCAGTAAAATACACACAGCACAAGCAGCAGTAAAACACACACAGCACAAGCAGCAGTAAACACACACAGCACAAGCAGCAGTAAAACACACACAGCACAAGCAGCAGTAAAACACACACAGCACAAGCAGAAGTAAAACACACTCAGCACAAGCAGCAATAAAACACACTCAGCACAAGCAGCACTGCAGTAAACCACACAGCGCAAGCAGCAGTAAAACACACTCAGCACAAGCAGCAGTAACACAAACACAGCGCAAGCAGCTGTAAAACACACTCAGCACAAGCAGCAATAAAACACACTCAGCACAAGCAGCAGTAAAACACACACAGCACAAGCGGCCGTTAAACACACTCAGCACAAGCAGCAATAAAACACACACAGAACAAGCAGCAGTAAAACACACACAGCGCAAGCGGCCGTTAAACACACTCAGCACAAGCAGCAGTAAACCACACACAGCGCAAGCGGCCGTTAAATACACTCAGCACAAGCAGCAATAAAACACACTCAGCACAAGCAGCAGTAAAACACACACAGCACAAGCGGTCGTTAAACACACTCAGCACAAGCAGCAGTAAACCACACACAGCGCAAGCAGCAGTAACACACACACAGCACAAGCGGCCGTTAAACACACTCAGCACAAGCAGCAGTAAACCACACACAGCACAAGCAGCAGTAAAACACACTCAGCACAAGCAGCAATAAAACACACTCAGCACAAGCAGCAGTAAAACACACACAGCACAAGCAGCAGTAAAACACACTCAGCACAAGCAGCAATAAAACACACTCAGCACAAGCAGCAGTAAAACACACTCAGCACAAGCAGAAATAAAACAAACACAGCACAAGCAGCAGTAAAACACACTCAGCACAAACAGCAGTAAAACACACTCAGCACAAACAGCAGTAAAACACTGAGCACAAGCAGCAATAAAACACACTCAGCACAAACAGCAATAAAACACACTCAGCACAAACAGCAATAAAACACACTCAGCACAAACAGCAGTAAAACATACTCAGCACAAACAGCAGTAAAACACACTCAGCACAAACAGCAGTAAAACACTGAGCACAAGCAGCAGTAAAACACAAACAGCCTAAGCATCAATAAAACACAAGCACCCAAGACAAGCAGCAGTAAAACACACTCAGCACAAGCAGCAGTAAAACACACTCAGCACAAACAGCAATAAAACACACTCAGCACAAACAGCAATAAAACACACTCAGCACAAACAGCAATAAAACACACTCAGCACAAACAGCAGTAAAACACACTCAGCACAAACAGCAGTAAAACACACTCAGCACAAACAGCAGTAAAACACTGAGCACAAGCAGCAGTAAAACACAAACAGCCTAAGCATCAATAAAACACAAGCACCCAAGACAAGCAGCAGTAAAACACACTCAGCACAAGCAGCAGTAAAACACACTCAGCACAAGCAGAAATAAAACAAACACAGCACAAGCAGCAGTAAAACACTCAAAGCACAAGCAGCAATAAAACACAAGCACCCAGCACAAGCAGCAGTAAAACACACACAGCACAAGCAGAAATAAAACACACTTAGCACAAGCAGCAGTAAAACACAAACAACACAAGCAGCAATAAAACACACAGACCACAAGCAGCAATAAAACACACACAGCACAAGCAGCTGTAAAACACACACAGCACAAGCAGAAATAAAACACACAGCACAAGCAGAAATAAAACACACTCAGCACAAGCAGAAATAAAACACACAGCACAAGCAACAGTAAAACACAAACAACACAAGCAGCAATAAAACACACAGAGCACAAGCAGCAATAAAACACACTCAGCACAAGCAGAAATAAAACACACTAAGCACAAGCAGCAATAAAACACACACAGCACAAGCAGCTGTAAAACACACACAGCACAAGCGGCCGTTAAACACACTCAGCACAAGCAGCAATAAAACACACACAGCACAAGCAGCAGTAAAACACACACAGCACAAGCGGCCGTTAAACACACTCAGCACAAGCAGCAATAAAACACACTCAGCACAAACAGCGGTAAAACACTAAGCAGAAGCAGCAGTAAAACAAAAACAACACAAGCAGCAATAAAACACACAGAGCACAAGCAGCAATAAAATACACACAGCACAAGCAGCAATAAAACACACTCGGCAAAAGCAGCAGTAAAAACACACAGCACAAGCAGCAGTAAAAACACACAGCACAAGCAGCAATAAAACACACTCAGCACAAGCAGCAATAAAACACACTCAGCACAAGCAGCAATAAAACACACACAGCACAAGCAGCAATAAAACACACACAGCACAAGCAGCAATAAAACACACACAGCACAAGCAGCAATAAAACACACTCAGCACAAGCAGCAATAAAACACACTCAGCACAAGCAGCAATAAAACACACACAGCACAAGCAGCAATAAAACACACACAGCACAAGCAGCAATAAAACACACACAGCACAAGCAGCAATAAAACACACACAGCACAAGCAGCAATAAAACACACACAGCACAAGCAGCAATAAAACACACACAGCACAAGCAGCAATAAAACACACACAGCACAAGCAGCAATAAAAGACACACAGCACAAGCAGCAGTAAAACACACACAGCACAAGCAGCAATAAAACACACTCAGCACAAGCAGCAATAAAACACACACAGCACAAGCAGCAATAAAACACACTCAGCACAAGCAGCAATAAAACACACTCAGCACAAGCAGCAGTAAAATACACACAGCACAAGCAGCAGTAAAACACACACAGCACAAGCAGCAGTAAACACACACAGCACAAGCAGCAGTAAAACACACACAGCACAAGCAGCAGTAAAACACACACAGCACAAGCAGAAGTAAAACACACTCAGCACAAGCAGCAATAAAACACACTCAGCACAAGCAGCACTGCAGTAAACCACACAGCGCAAGCAGCAGTAAAACACACTAAGCACAAGCAGCAGTAACACAAACACAGCGCAAGCAGCTGTAAAACACACTCAGCACAAGCAGCAATAAAACACACTCAGCACAAGCAGCAGTAACACAAACACAGCGCAAGCAGCTGTAAAACACACTCAGCACAAGCAGCAATAAAACACACTCAGCACAAGCAGCAGTAAAACACACACAGCACAAGCGGCCGTTAAACACACTCAGCACAAGCATCAATAAAACACACACAGAACAAGCAGCAGTAAAACACACACAGCGCAAGCGGCCGTTAAACACACTCAGCACAAGCAGCAGTAAACCACACACAGCGCAAGCGGCCGTTAAATACACTCAGCACAAGCAGCAATAAAACACACTCAGCACAAGCAGCAGTAAAACACACACAGCACAAGCGGCCGTTAAACACACTCAGCACAAGCAGCAGTAAACCACACACAGCGCAAGCAGCAGTAACACACACACAGCACAAGCGGCCGTTAAACACACTCAGCACAAGCAGCAGTAAACCACACACAGCACAAGCAGCAGTAAAACACACTCAGCACAAGCAGCAATAAAACACACTCAGCACAAGCAGCAGTAAAACACACACAGCACAAGCAGCAGTAAAACACACTCAGCCCAAGCAGCAATAAAACACACTCAGCACAAGCAGCAGTAACACAAACACAGCACAAGCAGCAGTAAAACACACTCAGCACAAGCAGCAATAAAACACACTCAGCACAAGCAGCACTGCAGTAAACCACACACAGCGCAAGCAGCAGTAAAACACACTCAGCACAAGCAGCACTGCAGTAAACCACACACAGCGCAAGCAGCAGTAAAACACACTCAGCACAAGCAGAAATAAAACAAACACAGCACAAGCAGCAGTAAAACACACTCAGCACAAACAGCAGTAAAACACACTCAGCACAAACAGCAGTAAAACACTGAGCACAAGCAGCAATAAAACACACTCAGCACAAGCAGCAGTAAAACACACTCAGCACAAGCAGAATTAAAACAAACACAGCACAAGCAGCAGTAAAACACACTCAGCACAAACAGCAGTAAAACACACTCAGCACAAACAGCAGTAAAACACTGAGCACAAGCAGCAATAAAACACACTCAGCACAAGCAGCAGTAAAACACACTCAGCACAAGCAGCAGTAAAACACACTCAGCACAAGCAGCAATAAAACACACTCAGCACAAGCAGCAGTAAAACACACTCAGCACAAGCAGCAGTAAAACACACTCAGCACAAGCAGCAATAAAACAAACTCAGCACAAGCAGCAATAAAACACACTCAGCACAAACAGCAGTAAAACACTGAGCACAAGCAGCAGTAAAACACACACAGCCTAAGCAGCAATAAAACACAAGCACCCAGCACAAGCAGCAGTAAATGACACTCAGCACAAGCAGCAGTAAAACACACTCAGCACAAGCAGCAGTAAAACACACTCAGCACAAGCAGCAATAAAACACAAGCACCCAGCACAAGCAGCAGTAAACCACACACAGCGCAAGCAGCAGTAACACACACACAGCACACGCGGCCGTTAAACACACTCAGCACAAGCAGCAGTAAACCACACACAGCACAAGCAGCAGTAAAACACACTCAGCACAAGCAGCAATAAAACACACTCAGCACAAGCAGCAGTAACACACACACAGCACAAGCAGCAGTAAAACACACACAGCACAAGCAGCAATAAAACACACTCAGCACAAGCAGCACTGCAGTAAACCACACACAGCGCAAGCAGCAGTAAAACACACTCAGCCCAAGCAGCAATAAAACACACTCAGCACAAGCAGCAGTAAAACAAACACAGCACAAGCAGCAGTAAAACACACTAAGCACAAGCAGCAATAAAACACACTCAGCACAAGCAGCACTGCAGTAAACCACACACAGTGCAAGCAGCAGTAAAACACACTCAGCACAAGCAGCAATAAAACACACTCAGCACAAGCAGCAGTAAAACACACTCAGCACAAGCAGCAGTAAAACACACTCAGCACAAGCAGCAGTAAAACACACTCAGCACAAGCAGCAGTAAAACACACTCAGCACAAGCAGAAATAAAACAAACTCAGCACAAGCAGCAATAAAACACACTCAGCACAAGCAGAAATAAAACAAACTCAGCACAAGCAGCAATAAAACACACACAGCACAAGCAGCAGTAAAACACACAGCACAAGCAGCAATAAAACACACACAGCACAAGCAGCTGTAAAACACACACAGCACAAGCAGCAATAAAACACACACAGCACAAGTAGCTGTAAAAAACACACAGCACAAGCAGCAATAAAACACACACAGCACAAGCAGCTGTAAAACACACACAGCACAAGCAGCTGTAAAACACACACAGCACAAGCAGCAGTAAAACACAATCAGCACGAGCAGCAGTAAAACACAAGCAGCACAAGCAGCAATAAAACACACACAGCGCAAGCAGCAGTAAAACACACACAGCACAAGCAGAAATAAAACACACTCAGCACAAGCAGAAATAAAACACACTCAGCACAAGCAGCAGTAAAACACACACAGTACAAGCAGCAGTAACACACACTCAGCACAAGCAGCAGTAACACACACACAGCACAAGCAGCAATAAAACACACTCAGCACAAGCATCAGTAAAACACACATAGCATAAGCAGCTGTAAAACACACACAGCACAAGCAGCAGTAAAACACACACAGCACAAGCAGCAGTAAAACACACACAGCACAAGCAGCAGTAAAACACACACAGCACAAGCAGAAGTAAAACACACTCAGCACAAGCAGCAATAAAACACACTCAGCACAAGCAGCAGTAACACAAACACAGCGCAAGCAGCTGTAAAACACACTCAGCACAAGCAGCAATAAAACACACTCAACACAAGCAGCAGAAAAACACACACAGCACAAGCGGCCGTTAAACACACTCAGCACAAGCAGCAATAAAACACACTCAGCACAAGCAGCAATAAAACACACTCAGCACAAGCAGCAATAAAACACACTCAGCACAAGCAGCAATAAAACACACTCAGCACAAGCAGCAATAAAACACACTCAGCACAAGCAGCAATAAAACACACTCAGCACAAGCAGCAATAAAACACACACAGCACAAGCAGCAATAAAACACACACAGCACAAGCAGCAATAAAAGACACTCAGCACAAGCAGCAATAAAACACACACAGCACAAGCAGCAATAAAACACACTCAGCACAAGCAGCAATAAAACACACACATCACAAGCAGCAATAAAAGACACTCAGCACAAGCAGCAATTAAACACACTCAGCACAAGCAGCAGTAAAACACACAAAGCACAAGCAGCAGTAAAACACACACAGCACAAGCAGCAGTAAAACACACACAGCACAAGCAGCAGTAAAACACACACAGCACAAGCAGCAATAAAACACACTCAGCACAAGCAGCACTGCAGTAAACCACACACAGCGCAAGCAGCAGTAAAACACACTCAGCACAAGCAGAAGTAACACAAACACAGCGCAAGCAGCTGTAAAACACACTCAGCACAAGCAGCAATAAAACACACTCAGCACAAGCAGCAGTAACACAAACACAGCGCAAGCAGCTGTAAAACACCCTCAGCACAAGCAGCAATAAAACACACTCAGCACAAGCAGCAGTAAAACACACACAGCACAAGCGGCCGTTAAACACACTCAGCACAAGCAGCAATAAAACACACACAGCACAAGCAGCAGTAAAACACACACAGCACAAGCGGCCGTTAAACACACTCAGCACAAGCAGCAATAAAACACACTTAGCACAAGCAGCAGTAAAACACACACAGCACAAGCGGCCGTTAAACACACTCAGCACAAGCAGCAGTAAACCACACACAGCACAAGCAGCAGTAACACACACAGCACAAGCGGCCGTTAAACACACTCAGCACAAGCAGCAGTAAACCACACACAGCACAAGCAGCAGTAAAACACACTCAGCACAAGCAGCAATAAAGCACACTCAGCACAAGCAGCAGTAACACACACACAGCACAAGCAGCAGTAAAACACACACAGCACAAGCAGCAATAAAACACACTCAGCACAAGCAGCACTGCAGTAAACCACACACAGCGCAAGCAGCAGTAAAACACACTCAGCCCAAGCAGCAATAAAACACACTCAGCACAAGCAGCAGTAACACAAACACAGCACAAGCAGCAGTAAAACACACTCAGCACAAGCAGCAATAAAACACACTCAGCACAAGCCGCACTGCAGTAAACCACACACAGTGCAAGCAGCAGTAAAACACACTCAGCACAAGCAGCAATAAAACACACTCAGCACAAGCAGCAGTAAAACACACTCAGCACAAGTAGCAGTAAAACACACTCAGCACAAGCAGAAATAAAACAAACTCAGCACAAGCAGCAATAAAACACACTCAGCACAAGCAGCAATAAAACAAACTCAGCACAAGCAGCAATAAAACACACACAGCACAAGCAGCAGTAAAACACACAGCACAAGCAGCAATAAAACACACACAGCACAAGCAGCTGTAAAACACACACAGCACAAGCAGCAATAAAACACACACAGCACAAGTAGCTGTAAAAAAACACACAGCACAAGCAGCAATAAAACACACACAGCACAAGCAGCTGTAAAACACACACAGCACAAGCAGCTGTAAAACACACACAGCACAAGCAGCAGTAAAACACAATCAGCACGAGCAGCAGTAAAACACAATCAGCACAAGCAGCAATAAAACACACACAGCGCAAGCAGCAGAAAAACACACACAGCACAAGCAGAAATAAAACACACTCAGCACAAGCAGAAATAAAACACACTCAGCACAAGCAGCAGTAAAACACACACAGTACAAGCAGCAGTAACACACACTCAGCACAAGCAGCAGTAACACACACACAGCACAAGCAGCAATAAAACACACTCAGCACAAGCATCAGTAAAACACACATAGCATAAGCAGCTGTAAAACACACACAGCACAAGCAGCAGTAAAACACACACAGCACAAGCAGCAGTAAAACACACACAGCACAAGCAGAAGTAAAACACACTCAGCACAAGCAGCAATAAAACACACTCAGCACAAGGAGCACTGCATTAAACCACACACAGCGCAAGCGGCAGTAAAACACACTCAGCACAAGCAGCAGTAACACAAACACAGCGCAAGCAGCTGTAAAACACACTCAGCACAAGCAGCAATAAAACACACACAGCACAAGCAGCAATAAAACACATACAGCACAAGCAGCAATAAAACACACACAGCACAAGCAGCAATAAAACACACACAGCGCAAGCAGCAATAAAACACACACAGCACAAGCAGCAATAAAACACACACAGCACAAGCAGCAATAAAACACACACAGCACAAGCAGCAGTAAAACACACACAGCACAAGCAGCAATAAAACACACTCAGCACAAGCAGCAATAAAACACACACAGCACAAGCAGCAATAAAACACACACAGCACAAGCAGCAATAAAACACACTCAGCACAAGCAGCAATAAAACACACACAGCACAAGCAGCAATAAAACACACACAGCACAAGCAGCAATAAAACACACACAGCACAAGCAGCAATAAAACACACAAAGCGCAAGCAGCAATAAAACACACACAGCACAAGCAGCAATAAAAGACACACAGCACAAGCAGCAGTAAAACACACACAGCACAAGCAGCAATAAAACACACTCAGCACAAGCAGCAATAAAACAAACTCACCACAGGCAGCAATAAAACACACTCAGCACAAGCAGCAGTAAAACACACACAGCACAAGCAGCAGTAAAACACACACAGCACAAGCAGCAGTAAAACACACACAGCACAAGCAGAAGTAAAACACACTCAGCACAAGCAGAAGTAAAACACACTCAGCACAAGCAGCACTGCAGTAAACCACACACAGCGCAAGCAGCAGTAAAAAACACTCAGCACAAGCAGCAATAAAACACACACAGCACAAGCAGCAATAAAACACACACAGCACAAGCAGCAATAAAACACACACAGCACAAGCAGCAATAAAACACACAAAGCGCAAGCAGCAATAAAACACACACAGCACAAGCAGCAATAAAACACACACAGCACAAGCAGCAGTAAAACACACACAGCACAAGCAGCAATAAAACACACTCAGCACAAGCAGCAATAAAACAAACTCACCACAGGCAGCAATAAAACACACTCAGCACAAGCAGCAGTAAAACACACACAGCACAAGCAGCAGTAAAACACACACAGCACAAGCAGCAGTAACACAAACACAGCGCAAGCAGCTGTAAAACACACTCAGCACAAGCAGCAATAAAACACACTCAGCACAAGCAGCTGTAACACAAACACAGCGCAAGCAGCTGTAAAACACACTCAGCAGAAGCAGCAATAAAACACACTCAGCACAAGCAGCAGTAAAATACACACAGCACAAGCAGCAGTAACAAACACTCAGCACAAGCAGCAGTAACACACACACAGCACAGGCAGCAATAAAACACACTCAGCACAAGCAGCAGTAAAACACACACAGTACAAGCAGCAGTAACACACACTCAGCACAAGCAGCAATAAAACATACTCAGCACAAGCAGCAGTAAAACACACACAGTACAAGCAGCAGTAACACACACTCAGCACAAGCAGCAGTAACACACACACAGCACAAGCAGCAATAAAACACACTCAGCACAAGCAGCAGTAAAACACACATAGCATAAGCAGCTGTAAAACACACACAGCACAAGCAGCAGTAGAACACACTGAGCACAAGCAGCAGTAAAACACACACAGCACAAGCAGCAATAAAACACACACAGCACAAGTAGCAATAAAACACACACAGCACAAGCAGCTGTAAAACACACACAGCACAAGCAGCAATAAAACACACACAGCACAAGCAGCTGTAAAACACACACAGCACAAGCAGCAATAAAACACACACAGCACAAGCAGCTGTAAAACACACACAGCACAAGCAGCTGTAAAACACACACAGCACAAGCAGCAATAAAACACACACAGCACAAGCAGCTGTAAAACACACACTGCACAAGCAGCAGTAAAACACACTCAGCACAAGCAGCAATAAAACACACTCAGCACAAGCAGCAATGCAGTAAACCACACACAGCGCAAGCAGCAGTAAAACACACTCAGCCCAAGCAGCAATAAAACACACTCAGCACAAGCAGCAGTAACACAAACACAGCACAAGCAGCAGTAAAACACACTCAGCACAAGCAGCAATAAAACACACTCAGCAAAAGCAGCAATAAAATACACACAGCACAAGCAGCAGTAACACAAACACAGCACAAGCAGCAGTAAAACACACTCAGCACAAGCAGCAATAAAACACACTCAGCACATGCAGCAATGCAGTAAACCACACAAAGCGCAAGCAGCAGTAAAACACACTCAGCCCAAGCAGCAGTAAAACACACTCAGCACAAGCAGCAGTAACACAAACACAGCACAAGCAGCAATAAAACACACTCAGCACAAGCAGCAATAAAACACACTCAGCACAAGCAGCACTGCAGTAAACCACACACAGCGCAAGCAGCAGTAAAACACACTCAGCACAAGTAGCAATAAAACACACTCAGCACAAGCAGCAGTAAAACACACTCAGCACAAGCAGCAATAAAACAAACTCAGCACAAGCAGCAATAAAACACACTCAGCACAAGCAGCAATAAAACACACTCAGCACAAACAGCAATAAAACACACTCAGCACAAACAGCAATAAAACACACACAGCACAAGCAGCAATAAAACACACTCAGCACAAACAGCAATAAAACACACACAGCACAAGCAGCAATAAAACACACTCAGCACAAACAGCAGTAAAACACACTCAGCACAAACAGCAATAAAACACACTCAGCACAAGCAGCAATAAAACACACTCAGCACAAACAGCAGTAAAACACACTCAGCACAAACAGCAGTAAAACACACTCAGCACAAGCAGCAGTAAAACACACTCAGCACAAACAGCAATAAAACACACTCAGCACAAGCAGCAATGCAGTAAACCACACACAGCGCAAGCAGCAGTAAAACACACTCAGCCCAAGCAGCAATAAAACACACTCAGCACAAGCAGCAGTAACACAAACACAGCACAAGCAGCAGTAAAACACACTCAGCACAAGCAGCAATAAAACACACTCAGCAAAAGCAGCAATAAAATACACACAGCACAAGCAGCAGTAACACAAACACAGCACAAGCAGCAGTAAAACACACTCAGCACAAGCAGCAATAAAACACACTCAGCACATGCAGCAATGCAGTAAACCACACAAAGCGCAAGCAGCAGTAAAACACACTCAGCCCAAGCAGCAGTAAAACACACTCAGCACAAGCAGCAGTAACACAAACACAGCACAAGCAGCAATAAAACACACTCAGCACAAGCAGCAATAAAACACACTCAGCACAAGCAGCACTGCAGTAAACCACACACAGCGCAAGCAGCAGTAAAACACACTCAGCACAAGTAGCAATAAAACACACTCAGCACAAGCAGCAGTAAAACACACTCAGCACAAGCAGCAATAAAACAAACTCAGCACAAGCAGCAATAAAACACACTCAGCACAAGCAGCAATAAAACACACTCAGCACAAACAGCAATAAAACACACTCAGCACAAACAGCAATAAAACACACACAGCACAAGCAGCAATAAAACACACTCAGCACAAACAGCAATAAAACACACACAGCACAAGCAGCAATAAAACACACTCAGCACAAACAGCAGTAAAACACACTCAGCACAAACAGCAATAAAACACACTCAGCACAAGCAGCAATAAAACACACTCAGCACAAACAGCAATAAAACACACACAGCACAAGCAGCAATAAAACACACTCAGCACAAACAGCAGTAAAACACACTCAGCACAAACAGCAATAAAACACACTCAGCACAAGCAGCAATAAAACACACTCAGCACAAACAGCAGTAAAACACACTCAGCACAAACAGCAGTAAAACACACTCAGCACAAGCAGCAGTAAAACACACTCAGCACAAACAGCAATAAAACACACTCAGCACAAGCAGAAATAAAACACACTCAGCACAAGCAGAAATAAAACACACTCAGCAAAAGCAGCAATAAAACACACTCAGCACAAGCAGAAATAAAACACACTCAGCACAAGCAGAAATAAAACACACTCAGCACAAGCAGATATAAAACACACTCAGCACAAGCAGCAGTAAAACACACTCAGCACAAGCAGCAATAAAACAAACTCAGCACAAGCAGCAGTAAAACTCACTCAGCACAAGCAACAATAAAACAAACTCAGCACAAGCAGCAATAAAACACACACAGCACAAGCAGCAGTAAAACACACAGCACAAGCAGCAATAAAACACACTCAGCACAAACAGCAATAAAACACACTCAGCACAAACATCAATAAAACACACTCAGCACAAACAACAATAAAACACACAGCACAAACAGCAATAAAACACACTCAGCACAAGCAGCAGTAAAACACACTCAGCACAAGCAGCAATAAAACACACTCAGCACAAACAGCAGTAAAACACACTCAGCACAAGCAGCAGTAAAACACACACAGCACAAGCAGCAATAAAACACACTCAGCACAAACAGCAGTAAAACACACTCAGCACACACAGCAATAAAACACACACAGCACAAGCAGAAATAAAACACACACAGCACAAGCAGAAATAAAACACACACAGCACAAGCAGCAATAAAACACACTCAGCACAAGCAGAAATAAAACACACACAGCACAAGCAGCAGTAAACCACACACAGCACAAGCAGCAGTAAAACACACTCAGCACAAACAGCAATAAAACACACTCAGCACAAGCAGCAATAAAACAAACTCAGCACAAGCAGCAATAAAACACACTCAGCACAAGCAGCAATAAAACACACTCAGCACAAGCAACAATAAAACAAACTCAGCACAAGCAGCAATAAAACACACACAGCACAAGCAGCAGTAAAACACACAGCACAAGCAGCAATAAAACACACTCAGCACAAACAGCAGTAAAACACACTCAGCACAAGCAGCAGTAAAACACACTCAGCACAAGCAGCAATAAAACAAACTCAGCACAAGCAGCAATAAAACACACTCAGCACAAGCAACAATAAAACAAACTCAGCACAAGCAGCAATAAAACACACACAGCACAAGCAGCAGTAAAACACACAGCACAAGCAGCAATAAAACACACTCAGCACAAGCAGCTGTAAAACACACACAGCACAAGCAGCAGTAAAACACACAGCACAAGCAGCAATAAAACACACTCAGCACAAGCAGCTGTAAAACACACTCAGCACAAACAGCAGTAAAACACACAGCACAAGCAGCAGTAAAACACACAGCACAAGCAGCAATAAAACACACTCAGCACAAGCAGCTGTAAAACACACACAGCACAAGCAGCAATAAAACACACACAGCACAAGAAGCTGTAAAACACACACAGCACAAGCAGCCGTTAAACACACTCAGCAAAACCAGTAGTAAAACACACACAGCACAAGCAGCAGTAAAACACACACAGCACAAGCAGCTGTAAAACACACACAGCACAAGCAGCAATAAAACACACACAGCACAAGCAGCAATAAAACACAAACAGCACAAGCAGCTGTAAAACACACACAGCACAAGCAGCTGTAAAACACACACAGCACAAGCAGCAATAAAACACACTCAGCACAAGCAGCTGTAAATCACACACAGCACAAGCAGCTGTAAAACACACACAGCACAAGCAGCAATAAAACACACACAGCACAAGCAGCAGTAAAACATGGCAGCTAATTGTTTCATGACTAACAGGTGTCACTGCTGTTCTCAGATGAATAATAAATAGGTTCCAGTAATGTGACTTTGTAGTTAACTGTTTCATATAACGTTGTGCTATTTGTTCATTAACACTAAATGCTCGGCTGATTGTAACAGAACAATCTAATGACTGCAGATAATTAGCAGAAAGAAGTTTGTTTGTTTATTAAAGGGGTTCTGAATCTGAATTGTTTTCTTATATGAATCAGATAGTGTAGCCAGCAATCAGCAAGTGCTACCCAGAGTGCTTAACTAAAAATGGGCCGGGTCCTAAGCTTACATTCCTGCTTTTTCAAATAAAGATACCAAGAGAACAAAGAAAAAATGATAATAGGAATAAATTAGAAAGTTGCTTAAAATTGCTGCCCTATCTGAGTCATGAAAGAAAACAATTGGGTTTCATATCCCTTAGACATGTAAACTGAGCATAAGCAAACATTACAGGGAAAGTATTTTCTGCGCAGTGGGAATTAGGCAAAAAAAAACTAACCCACCTTTGCTCATTTGCATGCATTTGCCTATGTGCTTACACAGTGTAACTAAACTATAGCTGTTAGGACTGAGTTTAAATGATAATTTGTTTAGAATTAGATTCCTACACACATATGAGACAGGACCTTTATTTCTGTACTTATTACTTATTCTGTATTACAATCTCACTTATCCATATTGACCTGAACCATATAATTACTGGCCTTGGGCTAATTCCCATTGGTCGGTAAAAATGGAGCCATAAGCTACCGTAGTTGCAAGAGTTTCCTATAGTAACCTTACACTATAAAAGTTATTGCCTAGATTAGGAGTTTTCCGGTAACAGGGGTGCGGTGCTAACGAGCAGTTTATGCTCACCGCTCACTTACAGACAGCACTGGTATTACGGGTTCTTACAAACCCAGCGTTAACCGCAAAATAGTGAGCGCAGAACAAAATTTTGCTCCACATCTCACCTTAATACCAGCTCTGCTTATGTCAGCGGTGAGCTGGCTAAACGTGCTCGTGCACAATGTCCCCATAGGAATCAATGGCACTGAGCCGGCTGAAAAAGAACCTAACACCTGCAAAAAAGCAGTGTTTAGCTCTTAACGCAGTCCCATTGATTCCTATGGGGAAATAAAATTTATTTCTACACCTAACACCCTAACATGAACCCCGAGTCTAAACACCCCTAATCTTACACTTATTAACCCCTAATCTGCCGCCCCCGACATCGCCGACACCTACTTTATATTATTAACCCTTAATCTGACACTCCGGACACCACCGCAACTATAATAAACATATTAACCCCTAAACCGCCACACTCCCACCTCGCAAATATTAGTTAAATATTATTAACCCCTAATCTGCCGTCCCTAACATCGCCAACACCTACCTACATTTATTAACCCCTAATCTGCCGCACCAACGTCGCCGCAACTATAATAAACATATTAACCCCTAAATCTAAGTCTAACTCTAACCCTAACACCTCCTAACTTAAATATAATTAAAATAAATCTAAATAAATATAACTATCATTAACTAAATTATTCCTATTTAAAACTAAATACTTACCTATAAAATAAACCCTAAGCTAGCTACAATATAACTAATAGTTACATTGTAGCTATTTTAGGGTTTATTTGTATTTTACAGGCAACTTTGTATTTATTTTAACTAGGTAGAATAGTTACTAAATAGTTATTAACTATTTAATAAACTACCTAGTTAAAATAAATACAAAACTACCTGTAAAATAAAACCTAACCTAACTTACAAATACACCTAACGCTACACTATAATTAAATTAATTCCCTAAATTAAATACAATTAAATAAAAGTATCTAAAGTACACAAAAAAAAAACACTAAATTACAGAAAATAATAAACAAATTACAAGATTTTTAAACTAATTACACCTAATCTAATCCCCCTAACAAAAAAGCCCCCCAAAATAAAAAGAGCCCTACCCTAAACTACAGTACAAATAGCCCTTAAAAGGGCCTTTTGCGGGGCATTGCCCCAAAGTAATCAGCTCTTTTACCTGTAAAAAAAATTACAAATCCCCCCCAACATTAAAAACCCACCACCCACACAACCAACCTTACTCTAAAACCCACCCAATCCCCCCTTAAAAAAACCTAACACTAACCCCTTGAAGATCATCTTACCAGGAGACGTCTTCACCCAACCGGGCCGAAGTCCTCAACAAAGCCGGGAGAAGTCTTCATCCAAGCTGGGCGAAGTGGTCCTCCAGACGGGCAGAAGTCTTCATCCAGACTGCATCTTCTATCTTCATCCATCCGGCGTGGAGCGGGTCCATCTTCAAGACATCCGGCGCGGAGCATCCTCTTCCATCGAAGTCTTCTTACTAAATGACGGTTCCTTTAAGTGACGTCATCTAAAATGGCGTCCCTTCAATTCCGATTGGCTGATAGAATTATATCAGCCAATCGGTATTAAGGTAGAAAAAATCCTATTGGCTGATTGAAGTTCAATCCTATTGGCTGATCCAATCAGCCAATAGGATTGAGCTTGCATTCTATTGGCTGAATAGAACAGCCAATAGGATTGAGCTTTTTACATACTCATATCTAAAGCAGTGTGCTCAGTAATACTTGCACTATACATGTTTGTGTAATTTACTCATTACCTTGCAGTAACTTTAGGTATCAGACTAATGATGCTTTTTACAGACTCATATCTAAAGCAGTGTGCTCAGTAATACTTGCACTATACATGTTTGTGTAATTTACTCATTACCTTGCAGTAACTTTAGGTATGAGACTAATGATGCTTTTTACAGACTCATATCTATAGCAGTGTGCTCAGTAATACTTGCACTATACATGTCTGTGTAATTTACTAATTAGCCTGCAGTAACTTTAGGTATCAGACTAATTATGCTTTTTACATACTAATATCTAAAGCAGTGTGTTCAGTAATACTTGCACTATACATGTCTGTGTAATTTACTCATTAGCTTGCAGTAACTTTAGGTGTCAGTCTAATGATGCTTTTTACAGACTCATATCTAAAGCAGTGTGCTTAGTAATACTTGCACTATACATGTCTGTGTAATTTACTCATTAGCTTGCAGTAACAATTAGGTATCAGACTAATGATGCTTTTTACATACTAATATCTAAAGCAGTGTGCTCAGTAATACTTGCACTATACATGTCTGTGTAATTTACTCATTAGCTTGCAGTAACTTTAGGTGTCAGACTAATGATGCTTTTTACAGACTCATATCTAAAGCAGGGTGCTCAGTAATACTTGCACTATACATGTTTGTGTAATTTACTCATTAGCTTGCAGTAACTTTAGGTGTCAGACTAATGATGCTTTTTACAGACTCATATCTAAAGCAGTGCGCTCAGTAATACTTGCACTATACATGTCTGTGTAATTTACTTATTAGCTTGCAGTAACTTTAGGTGTCAGACTAATGATGCTTTTTACAGACTCATATCTAAAGCAGGGTGCTCAGTAATACTTGCACTATACATGTTTGTGTAATTTACTCATTAGCTTGCAGTAACTTTAGGTATCAGACTAATGATGCTTTTTACATATTCATATCTAAAGCAGTGTGCTCAGTAATAATTGCACTATACATGTTTGTGTAATTTACTCATTAGCTTGCAGTAACTTTAGGTGTCAGACTAATGATGCTTTTTACAGACTCATAACTAAAGCAGGGTGCTCAGTAATACTTGCACTATACATGTCTGTGTAATTTACTCATTAGCTTGCAGTAACTTTAGGTATCAGACTAATGATGCTTTTTACAGACTCATCTAAAGCAGTGTGCTCATTGATACTTGCACTATACATGTCTGTGTAATTTACTCATTAGCTTGCAGTAACTTTAGGTGTCAGACTAATGATGCTTTTTACAGACTCATATCTAAAGCAGTGTGCTCAGTAATACTTGCACTATACATGTCTGTGTAATTTACTTATTAGCTTGCAGTAACTTTAGGTATCACACTAATGATGCTTTTTACAGACTCATATCTAAAGCAGGGTGCTCAGTAATACTTGCACTATACATGTTTGTGTAATTTACTCATTAGCTAGCAGTAACTTTAGGTGTCAGACTAATGATGCTTTTTACAGACTCATCTAAAGCAGTGTGCTCAGTAATACTTGCACTATACATGTTTGTGTAATTTACTAATTAGCTTGCAGTAACTTTAGGTGTCAGACTAATGATGCTTTTTACAGACTCATCTAAAGCAGTGTGCTCAGTAATACTTGCACTATACATGTCTGTGTAATTTACTCATTAGCTTGCAGTAACTTTAGGTGTCAGACTAATGATGCTTTTTACAGACTCATATCTAAAGCAGTGTGCTCAGTAATACTTGCACTATACATGTCTGTGTAATTTACTTATTAGCTTGCAGTAACTTTAGGTGTCAGACTAATGATGCTTTTTACAGACTCATCTAAAGCAGTGTGCTCAGTAATACTTGCACTATACATGTTTGTGTAATTTACTCATTAGCTTGCAGTAACTTTAGGTATCAGACTAATGATGCTTTTTACAGACTCATCTAAAGCAGTGTGCTCAGTGATACTTGCACTATACATGTTTGTGTAATTTACTCATTAGCTTGCAGTAACTTTAGGTGTCAGACTAATGATGCTTTTTACAGACTCATATCTAAAGCAGTGTGCCCAGTAATACTTGCACTATACATGTCTGTGTAATATACTCATTAGCTTGCAGTAACTTTATGTATCAGACTAATGATGCTTTTTACAGACTCATATCTAAAGCAGTGTGCCCAGTAATACTTGCACTATACATGTCTGTGTAATTTACTCATTAGCTTGCAGTAACTTTAGGTGTCAGACTAATGATGCTTTTTACAGACTCATATCTAAAGCAGTGTGCTCAGTAATACTTGCACTATACATGTTTGTGTAATATACTCATTAGCTTGCAGTAACTTTAGGTGTCAGGCTAATTATGCTTTTTACAGACTCATCTAAAGCAGTGTGCTCAGTGATACTTGCACTATACATGTCTGTGTAATTTACTTATTAGCTTGCAGTAACTTTAGGTGTCAGACTAATTATGCTTTTTACAGACTCATCTAAAGCAGTGTGCTCAGTGATACTTGCACTATACATGTCTGTGTAATTTACTTATTAGCTTGCAGTAACTTTAGGTGTCAGACTAATTATGCTTTTTACAGACTCATCTAAAGCAGTGTGCTCAGTAATACTTGCACTATACATGTCTGTGTAATTTACTTATTAGCTTGCAGTAACTTTAGGTGTCAGACTAATTATGCTTTTTACAGACTCATCTAAAGCAGTGTGCTCAGTGATACTTGCACTATACATGTCTGTGTAATTTACTTATTAGCTTGCAGTAACTTTAGGTGTCAGACTAATTATGCTTTTTACAGACTCATCTAAAGCAGTGTGCTCAGTGATACTTGCACTATACATGTCTGTGTAATTTACTTATTAGCTTGCAGTAACTTTAGGTGTCAGACTAATTATGCTTTTTACAGACTCATCTAAAGCAGTGTGCTCAGTAATTCTTGCACTGGAAGACTCCATTGGGGGAGGTGCTGTGTAATTCACCTGCACACTAGCACACCTGCGTGGTGAGAGAACGTCGTTCCATCACTCCCCACTCGCAGCTACTTGCCCAGGAGAGCTTGCCAGGATAGCGTGTAGCGTTGTGCGAGGCTGTTGCCCACAGGAGTTTCGAAGTTTACCGTAGCCGGTTTGGCTGGCAAATCTTTTGCTGATTCCTTTTAATGATCCTCGGGGTATAACCCCGCAAGCTGCTACAAGGAAAAGTCATCTTCTGCATATTAACCTGTAGCTGGAGCTGGAGGAAGCTGTGTGAGCTGGAGGAAGCTGTGTGAGCTCGAAGGTGGTAATCCAATCACTAAGGAAAGAGCCTATGTGATGGGCTGAACTATGGCTGCAGTATAACCTAAAGTCCGGACACCGCTATAAGAGGAGACCTGAGCCCCAGATCAGCTGTTTGTTTATCGCGCTGTGGACCTGTGCAGAACAACGGGTATATCCGGTCCATACATCAAAGAAATACTTTGTTGGAGACTTACCAGTAAGACCGGGATTCCATCCGGCCGTCTGGTTGGCTGGGTGTGTGACTGATCCTGCCGAGGAGACGGCGTACGTGTTGAGAGGGACTCCGCCGAGAAGAGGGCGGTAACTAAGGTGAAGAGACCGGCGCTGAGACTCTTGACTGGTGGCTGCAGCTGTATCCTGGTTACTGGGCGAGATCAGTGAGAGTGGTGCGCTCAGAGGCAGAAGTAGCTGGTATCGGTGCAGGAAATCAGCTCCCAGGTACCGCCTGTGTTGTTACCTTTGCTTCAGGCTTATGGTGCAATTTGAGTGACTATTGTGCTGAGCTGCGGTCTGACCTGAAAAGGGGCGCTTGGTGTGCATTCAGTTTTATCTATTAATTCTGTTTTGGATAACTGAAGCCCTGTTTAAATCTATTGACTGTCCTGGTGGAGACAATAGAAGAAAGAAGAGGTTAAGATAAACTGACTTTTTTTTATACTGGACAGCGTTTTCAGCCATTACTCAGTGTTCGCCTAAGAGCAATTGTTTAGAAGTTATTTTCATTTGTCATCTCATAAGTAACATGTTCTTGGGCTGTACAAATGATTATTAATGATAGCTGTATGTAACTCAAGGTGAATATAGGGCGACCTTTTGCCTGTCCTCCACTTTTGGAGCTACTGATTTATGTTAATGGTGTCTCTTTAGTTAATTGAGTGCATTAGCTTAGAGTAACTGAGTTCAAGAAGGAACTGCTGTCTAACTGTTATGTTAGTAATGTTACATTTCTTTTTGTTTGAGCCTCTGTGGGGTCCGATTCTAGTAGGGTAACAGGAGGTTACCCTGCCTTTTTATTGGGCTTATTCTCTAGGAGGAGGTAATAGAACATAAATTACTTTACCTAACAGGTACTTTTGTTTGCAGCACTTTCACGTTTAATAACGACAAGTACTCTCCCTAAGGAGGAGAGCTTATTGAAGGGACTTTAGTGTCCTAACACATTTCCAGACCAATTTATGATCTAGTACTTTTTCTTTTCCCACATCACTTTGTTCGTATTTCTCCTATGATAGGAGATTTAGGAGATCTTGTCATATGTTTAAACATTACATTACATTACATTTAAACACATTGAAGTAGATTGATTTTTAATTTTTTATAGCCACTTCACGTTTCCTTTTTCTTTTCCCTTTTACCACACTACACACTTCATTTCTCCTTTATGGAAAGATTTATCACACAAGCTAAGACTTCTTCACCCAAAATGCCTGTTAAAGGTAAAGACAAAAAAATGAAGCAGGCTGACCCTAGCCTAAATAGTTCTAACGAGACTCTGTCTAATAATTGTGACACTCAGTTATTAATTACCCATCTAACAGATTTGTTCACGCCACAATTTGAGATTATTAAGACTGAATTAGGTTCAATTTCAGCAGTAATAGCTAATCTTTCTATAGAAGTTAAACAATTCTCAAAAAGAATGTAAGAGGTTGAGAACAGAGTATCTGAAGTGGAGGATCAAGTTAATGTACAGGATTCAGTTATAACTAAACAGGAGTCTAAAATGACCAAATTGCAATTGCATCTGGACGATCTCGAGGACCGTTCCAGACGCAATAATATTCGAATAATTGGTCTCCCTGAAATTTCGGAATTTGGGGACTTTCTCCAGTTTACATCATTTGTACTTCCCCACGCATTAGGTTTTCCCCAACAGCAGCTCCCAATTGCTATAGAGAGAGCGCATAGAACTGGCTCTAAAAAACCTCAGCCTGAAGGTATGCCCCAAAACAGAATGTGTATTTTTAGAGTGCTAAATTTTCAGGACAAGATTGAGATGTTAAGATTATTTAAAAAAAAGAACCGATCCTCTCCTGTTTGGGAATAACAGAATTCTGTTATTTCAGGATTACTCGGTAAAAACCTCCACGAGAAGGAAGCTAGTGGCACCGTACTGCTTGCAACTTATTAATAAAGGATTTAATGCATGGATGGGTTATCCCGCTAATATAATTGTTGTTGATCAGAGCGGTGCTAGAAGAACTTATCGGGAGGTTGCGGAGGTTAAAAAGTTATTAAATGACAGTTAGGTGATTGACTAAGTATTACAGCTTTTCTTTTTATTTTTCTTTCTATTGGAATTAATGTATGGCTTATTGGAGGGTATAAATGGAACTAAAGTTTTTGCTTTTCTCAGTTACAATTTAGAGATTTACTTTTTTTTTTTCTCTCCCTTCTCCCCCACCTCTCTCTCCCCCTCCCGCAAAAGCAGGGCCCGTTGTATGATGGAGTTTTAAATTGTTATGCAGCTTAAAATAGTGTCGTGAAATGTGGGAGGAATTTCTTCTCCACTTAAACGTAAATTAATTATTAAAACATTAGCAAAACAGAAGCCTGACATTGCATTTTTACAGGAGACTCATTTAAGTAGACAGGAAGCTGATAAATTGAAGATTAAATGGGTTGGTGAGGTTGTAGCCACGGAGGCCATAAGACGGAAATGTGGCGTAGCTATGTTAATTAATAAATCCTTAGATTATAAAATTTCTGCTAGAGAAATAGATTCGGACTCCCGATTTATTGTTTTACATATTGTCATTAATAATGTGGAGTTCATTCTTTGTAACATATACGCTCCTAATAAATTTAAAATTGAATTTTGGGATAAAATTAAAATCAAATTATTTATTTTATTAAGCAGAATCTCATTGTAGGGGGCGATTTTAACGTGACTATGTGTCCTGAGCTGGATCGTTTCTCACAAAGGAATGTCTCAGAGAATAGGAGATGTTCTAAACATTTTAGTAATTTCTGTCGGAAGCTACAACTGGTAGATATTTGGCAGAATCTTATTCCGGATGATCGACAGTTTTCTTGCGAATCTAAAGTTCATAAAACTTTCTCGCGAATAGATTTGTTCCTTATATCAGAAGGTCTATCAATTTGGCGAGTAGAGGCTGGAATTGGAGAAATTGTAGTTACAGATCATGCTATTATCTCTTTAGTCTTGGACAGACAGATTACGACTAATATGAAAGGTCCGGCGTTCGTCTTTCCCCGTTATCTTTCGAATAATCCTAGGTTCACCCTCTGGTTAAAACAGAGCTTTAAGGACTATTGTCAATTTAATGTTGCCCATTTACAGAAAATTGAAACTTTCTGGGAGGCATCTAAGGCAGTCATACGAGGGGCCATTAAAGGCTACATGGTTACTCTGAATAGGAAAAAAAGGGCGCAGGAAGTCCAATTAACTAACCAAGTTAGGAATGCTTTTAAAACGTATTATTTGAGTCGCTAGACGTATAATTGGTCTAAATATCTAGAAATGAAAAAGGAGAGAGAGGCATTCCTGTTACAAAAACACCAGGAAGAAGAAAACAAAATCAATTTACGTTTTAGAAGTTTTCACGGCTGCTCAGCAAAAAATCTAGCCAGATTGGTTAAAATCAGGAAAAGGAGGAATTTTATTCCTGCTATACAGGTAGAGTATACTTTTTATAATGATACAAAGGATATATCTAATGCTTTCTCTCAATATTATCAACAGCTTTATATGGAGGTATCGGCTGACACAAAGAACCAAGAGAATTTCTGGTCTAAGACCAAGGTGCCTAGAATACAATTAGAAAATTTGGAAAGGTTGAATGCACCGTTTAATAATGAAGAGATTGTCACTGCAATTAAAGCTTCTAAGATGAGTAAAGCAACAGGCCCAGATGGGCTACCTGCAGAGTATTATAAAATATTAGTTGAGGAGATTACGCCCATTTTAGTAAAGCTTTTCAATTTTTATTTCTCTTCTGATAATCCTATTTCCAACCTCTTCGCAGCCGCTAACATTTCTTTAATCTTAAAAAAAGGCAAGGATCCTATGGACCCTGCATCCTACAGACCAATCTCAGTGCTCAACGCTGATTATAAAATTTTAGCGTCAGTCCTATCTACTAGACTCTCATATTGCCTTGATAACCTTATTCATCCTGATCAGACAGGATTTATGACTGCCCGTAATCCGATGAAAAATATTCGGAAATGAATTACGCTTGTGGACTATATGTGGAATAGTGAGCATTCTAGAACTGATAGTGGCTTGGAAGATCGGGCAGTGTTAACCTTAGATGCTGTTAAAGCGTTTTATAGCATATCGTGGTCTCATCTCTTTACTGCACTAGCCAAATTTGGCTTTTCACATAACTTTGTCAAAATTATTAGGAAAATCTATCAGAATCCTAGGTCGTTCCTTCTGATCAATCAAACAGTGTCGGCACCAATTGTTTTACAGAGGGGAACGAGGCAGGGATGTCCGTTGTCCCCCCTCCTTTTTAATATCGCCTTAGAACCTCTGGCAGTTCGACTAAGAGAAGTATTAAAGGGAATCCCACTTGGAACTCAAAGCTTAAAGCTTTTATTATACGCAGACGATATGCTAATATTTATCCAGAACACTGCAATAGCGATTCCAGAAATAGCCCAGGTATTGGAGGAATTTAGTTCCTTTTCAGGGTATAAGATCAATATTGACAAGAGTGAAATAATGTGGTTGGGTAGAGAAGAGGGGAAGTTAACCTCAACTAAGTTCAGAATAGTAAGAAGCATAAAATATTTGGGTCTGGATATAAATAAAAATCCTAAATTCTGGTATCAGAAAAACTTTCTACCCCTCTTCCAGAAGATCAAAGAGGATTTACAGCTCTGGAGGATTTTTCCATTAGCTATCTCAGCTTCTATAAGTCTTATCAAGACAATAATCTTTCCGTGTATTTTATATTTGTTGCAAAATCTGCCATTATATATATTAACTAAAGGTCTAAAGAGGATGGAGTCTTGGTCTTCTCAATTTATTTGGAAAGGTAAAAAGCCACAGTTATCGATTAATAGATTGACCAATAAATTTTCTGCAGCCGGGTTGGCGCTTCCAAATATTAAACTTTATAATTTGGCAACTTTATTGAAATTCGCATTCGACTGGATCGCCCAATCTAATATAGTTTTGTCATATGTTCTTGAAGAACATCTGGTTTCTCCTTGGTCATTGAGTGCTCTCTTGCATTGTTCACCTCCAAATCTACCGATACACGTTAAGAAACTGTGCTCATTTAAGAACATAATATCTGCCTGGCATAAAGCCGGTCATGCTCTTAAAATTGATTCAGCATTTTCTGAATTCTTACCGATTATAGGAAACCCACTTTTTCCTCCGGGTATAGATCAGAAGGTGTTTAGAAACTGGCGAGATAAGGGGCTTAAATATATACATCAACTGTTGACTGCTGATCTTCGAATCCATCCTTGGGCTACTCTTTGTCAAAAGTTTGTTCTTCCATTTAGGAATCAATATGCATATTTTCAGATACAACACTATGTCTCATCTCAGAAATGGTATGCTTCTTTCACGTCTGACTGGTCAGACATGAAGATGTGTATAAAGAAATTTAGAGCAGGAGAGGCATCCATATCTCTTATCTATGATGTAATGCTTTCCAAACAAGGTATTCTAGCTATGGATAAATTATATGCTTTCTGGAGGTCGACTATTGAAACGATTAATATAGACAAGATTGTAGTCAGCCTCTCTCAGGTTTCTAGTTACCCTGTATCAGTGGGCTGGAAAGAATCTCATTTGAAATTAATCAACAATTTTTATCTAACTCTGGCTAAATTATCTAGATTCTATCCAGAACAAGTTGTAGCCTGCCATAGATGTTCATGTCCCTGTGCGTATCTGGCCCATATACTATGGTTTTGTCCAAAGATTCAACAGTTGTGGTATAAAATCCAATTCTGGGTAAATAGGGTTTTGAATGTATCGCTCTCCTTTTCTCTGGAAGACATTTTCTTTTTGGTTACTGATGTTAGACTGAATACAGATAGACGTATAGTTAATGCTATTATACTTACAACTAGACACACTATTTTTAAGAACTGGACGGCTGTTAAAGCTCCTAGCTTGGCCTCTATATTGAAAGGTATTAGAGAACAAATCATCTATGAATCCTTTCATCTACAGCATGTAAAGGAGTCTAGAATCAAAAAAATTCTGATTGGATGGGCCTCCGTGATTACAACATACCCAACTCCAGTTCAGAAGCAAATTTTGTCTCCCTTCCTCTCTTCTATCAGCTTTGCAGAACTGGTTATAGTGGGAATATTCCCTCATACGTGGATAAGGAGTTATAGAGACGGTTAAAAAGCCCAGCGGACCCGGCACCGGCGAGGCTGTGGTGAGGAGTATCGACCTGAGTGGGGGGGGGGTTGGGGTTCCCCATTTTTTTTTTATTTTTTTTTTTTCTCTCTTTCTTTCTTTTCTTTTACGGTGTCACCACACACCCTTGGTTTTTCCTTGAAACAATAAGGAAATCTATAATATATAGTATTGCAACACTAAAATTGACCAGGAACTGTTAGTTGCTGTCTTGTGTGCTTATACGCTCTGGATTAATTCTTGTTTTATTCCTTTATGTATGATGTTAGAATACATATATATGACATTTTTACGTTACAATGTGCCCTGTGTGACACAAGACAGTATGACGTTTGTGATGATTTGTTTTTGATTTTCCTTAATAAAAAGAATTTAAAAAAAAAAAAAAAGTAATACTTGCATTATACATGTCTGTGTAATATACTCATTAGCTTGCAGTAACTTTAGGTATCAGGCTAATGATGCTTTTTACAGACTCATCTAAAGCAGGGTGCTCAGTAATGCTTGCACTATACATGTCTGTGTAATATACTCATTAGCTTGCAGTAACTTTAGGTGTCAGACTAATGATGCTTTTATAGACTCATATCTAAAGCACTGTGCTCAGTAATACTTGCACTATACATGTCTGTGTAATATACTCATTAGCTTGCAGTAACTTTAGGTATCAGACTAATGATGCTTTTTACAGACTCATCTAAAGCAGTGTGCTCAGTAATACTTGCACTATACATGTTTGTGTAATTTACTCATTAGCTTGCAGTAACTTTAGGTATCAGACTAATGATGCTTTTTACAGACTCATATCTGAAGCAGTGTGCTCAGTAATACTTGCAGTATACATGTCTGTGTAATTTAATCATTAGCTTGCAGTAACTTTAGGTGTCAGGCTAATTATGCATTTTACAGACTCGTATCTAAAGCAGTGTGCTCAGTAATACTTGCACTATACATGTCTGTGTAATTTACTCATTAGCTTGCAGTAACTTTAGGTGTCAGACTAATGATGCTTTTTACAGACTCAACTAAAGCAGTGTGCTCAGTAATACTTGCACTATACATGTTTGTGTAATTTACTCATTAGCTTGCAGTAACTTTAGGTATCAGACTAATGATGCTTTTTACATACTAATATCTAAAGCAGTGTGCTCAGTAATACTTGCACTATACATGACTGGGTAATTTACTCATTAGCTTGCAGTAACTTTAGGTATCAGACTAATGATGCTTTTTACAGACTCATATCTAAAGCAGTGTGCTCAGTAATACTTGCACTATACATGTTTGTGTAATTTACTCATTAGCTTGCAGTAACTTTAGGTATCAGACTAATGATGCTTTTTACAGACTCATATCTAAAGCAGTGTGCTCAGTAATACTTGCACTATACATGTTTGTGTAATTTACTCATTAGCTTGCAGTAACTTTAGGTGTCAGGCTAATTATGCTTTTTACAGACTCATATCTAAATCAGTGTGCTCAGTAATTCTTGCACTATACATGTCTGTATAATTTACTAAATAGCCTGCAGTAACTTTAGGTATCAGACTAATGATGCTTTTTACAGACTCGTATCTAAAGCAGTGTGCTCAGTAATACTTGCACTATACATGTTTGTGTAATTTACTAATTAGCTTGCAGTAACTTTAGGTATGAGACTAAAGATGCTTTTTACACACTCATATCTAAACCAGTGTGCTCAGTAATACTTGCACTATACATGTCTGTGTAATTTACTAATTAGCTTGCAGTAACAATTAGGTGTCAGACTAATGATGCTTTTTACAGACTCATATCTAAAGCAGTGTGCTCAGTAATACTTGCAGTATACATGTCTGTGTAATTTACTCATTAGCTTGCAGTAACTTTAGGTGTCAGACTAATGATGCTTTTTACAGACTCATATCTAAAGCAGTGTGCTCAGTGATACTTGCACTATACATGTCTGTGTAATTTACTAATTAGCTTGCAGTAACTTTAGGTGTCAGACTAATGATGCCTTTTACAGACTCATCTAAAGCAGTGTGCTCAGTAATACTTGCACTATACATGTCTGTGTAATTTACTCATTAGCTTGCAGTAACAATTAGGTGTCAGACTAATGATGCTTTTTACTGACTGATATCTAAAGCAGTGTGCTCAGTAATAATTGCACTATACATGTTTGTGTAATTTACTCATTAGCTTGCAGTAACAATTAGGTGTCAGACTAATGATGCTTTTTACAGACTCATATCTAAAGCAGTGTGCTCAGTAATACTTGCACTATACATGTTTGTGTAATTTACTCATTAGCTTGCAGTAACTTTAGGTGTCAGGCTAATTATGCTTTTTACAGACTCGTATCTAAAGCAGTGTGCTCAGTAATACTTGCACTATACATGTTTGTGTAATTTACTCATTAGCTTGCAGTAACTTTAGGTGTCAGACTAATGATGCTTTTTACAGACTCAACTAAAGCAGTGTGCTCAGTAATACTTGCACTGTACATGTTTGTGTAATTTACTCATTAGCTTGCAGTAACTTTAGGTATCAGACTAATGATGCTTTTTACATACTAATATCTAAAGCAGTGTGCTCAGTAATACTTGCACTATACATGTCTGTGTAATTTACTCATTAGCTTGCAGTAACTTTAGGTATCAGACTAATGATGCTTTTTGCAGACTCATATCTAAAGCAGTGTGCTCAGTAATATTTGCACTATACATGTTTGTGTAATTTACTCATTAGCTTGCAGTAACTTTAGGTGTCAGACTAATGATGCTTTTTACAGACTCATATCGTCTAAAGCAGGGTGCTCAGTAATACTTGCACTATACATGTTTGTGTAATTTACTCATTAGCTTGCAGTAACTTTAGGTATAAGAATAATGATGCTTTTTACAGACTCATATCTAAAGCAGTGTGCCCAGTAATACTTGCACTATACATGTCTGTGTAATTTACTAATTAACCTGCAGTAACTTTAGGTATCAGACTAATGATGCTTTTTACAGACTCATATCTAAAGCAGTGTGCTCAGTAATACTTGCACTATACATGTTTGTGTAATTTACTCATTAGCTTGCAGTAACTTTAGGTGTCAGGCTAATTATGCTTTTTACAGACTCATATCTAAAGCAGTGTGCTCAGTAATACTTGCACTATACATGTCTGTGTAGTATACTCATTAGCTTGCAGTAACTTTAGGTATCAGACTAATGATGCTTTTTACAGACTCATATCTAAAGCAGTGTGCTTAGTAATACTTGCAATATACATGTCTGTGTAATTTACTAATTAGCCTGCAGTAACTTTAGGTATCAGACTAATGATGCTTTTTACAGACTCATATCTAAAGCAGTGTGCTCAGTAATACTTGCACTATACATGTTTGTGTAATTTACTAATTAGCCTGCAGTAACTTTAGGTATCAGACTAATGATGCTTTTTACACACTCATATCTAAAGTAGTGTGCCCAGTAATACTTGCACTATACATGTCTGTGTAATTTACTCATTAGCTTGCAGTAACTTTAGGTGTCAGACTAATGATGCCTTTTACAGACTCATATCTAAAGCAAGGTGCTCAGTAATGCTTGCACTATACATGTCTGTGTAATTTACTCATTAGCTTGCAGTAACTTTAGGTGTCAGACTAATGATGCCTTTTACAGACTCATATCTAAAGCAAGGTGCTCAGTAATGCTTGCACTATACATGTTTGTGTAATTTACTCATTAGCTTGCAGTAACTTTAGGTGTCAGGCTAATTATGCTTTTTACAGACTCATATCTAAAGCAGTGTGCTCAGTAATACTTGCAGTATACATGTCTGTGTAATTTAATCATTAGCTTGCAGTAACTTTAGGTGTCAGACTAATGATGCTTTTTACAGACTCATATCTAAAGCAGTGTGCTCAGTAATACTTGCACTATACATGTTTGTGTAATTTACTCATTAGCTTGCAGTAACTTTAGGTGTCAGACTAATGATGCTTTTTACAGACTCATATCTAAAGCAGTGTGCTCAGTAATACTTGCACTATACATGTCTGTGTAATTTACTTATTAGCTTGCAGTAACTTTAGGTGTCAGTCTAATGATGCTTTTTACAGACTCAACTAAAGCAGTGTGCTCAGTGATACTTGCACTATACATGTCTGTGTAATATACTCATTAGCTTGCAGTAACTTTAGGTATCAGACTAATGATGCTTTTTACAGACTCATATCTAAAGCAGGGTGCTCAGTAATACTTGCACTATACATGTCTGTGTAATTTACTCATTTGCCTGCAGTAACTTTAGGTATCAGACTAATGATGCTTTTTACAGACTCATATCTAAAGCAGGGTGCTCAGTAATACTTGCACTATACATGTCTGTGTAATTTACTAATTAGCCTGCAGTAACTTTAGGTGTCAGACTAATGATGCTTTTTACAGACTCATATCTAATGCATTGTGCTCAGTAATACTTGCACTATACATGTCTGTGTAATTTACTAATTAGCTTGCAGTAACTTTAGGTTTTCAGACTAATGATGCTTTTTACAGACTCAACTAAAGCAGTGTGCTCAGTGATACTTGCACTATACATGTCTGTGTAATTTACTCATTAGCTTGCAGTAACTTTAGGTATCAGACGAATGATGCTTTTTACAGACTCATATCTAAAGCAGTGTGCTCAGTAATACTTGCACTATACATGTTTGTGTAATTTACTCATTAGCTTGCAGTAACTTTAGGTATCAGACGAATGATGCTTTTTACAGACTCATATCTAAAGCAGTGTGCTCAGTAATACTTGCACTATACATGTCTGTGTAATTTACTCATTAGCTTGCAGTAACTTTAGGTATCAGACTAATGATGCTTTTTACATACTAATATCTAAAGCAGTGTGCTCAGTAATACTTGCACTATACATGTTTGTGTAATTTACTCATTAGCTTGCAGTAATTTTAGGTATCAGACTAATGATGCTTTTTACAGACTCATATCTAAAGCAGTGTGCTCAGTAATACTTGCACTATACATGTTAGTGTAATTTACTCATTAGCTTGCAGTAACTTTAGGTGTCAGACTAATGATGCTTTTTACAGACTCAACTAAAGCAGTGTGCTCAGTAATACTTGCACTATACATGTCTGTGTAATTTACTCATTAGCTTGCAGTAACAATTAGGTATCAGACTAATGATGCTTTTTACAGACTCAACTAAAGCAGTGTGCTCAGTGATACTTGCACTATACATGTTAGTGTAATTTACTCATTAGCTTGCAGTAACTTTAGGTATCAGACTAATGATGCTTTTTACAGACTCATATCTAAAGCAGTGTGTTCAGTAATACTTGCACTATACATGTCTGTGTAATTTACTTATTAGCTTGCAATAACTTTAGGTGTCAGACTAATGATGCTTTTTACAGACTCATCTAAAGCAGTGTGCTCAGTGATACTTGCACTATACATATTTGTGTAATTTACTCATTAGCTTGCAGTAACTTTAGGTATCAGACTAATGATGCTTTTTACAGACTCATATCTAAAGCAGTGTGCTCAGTAATACTTGCACTATACATGTTTGTGTAATTTACTAATTAGCTTGCAGTAACTTTAGGTATCAGACTAATGATGCTTTTTACAGACTCATATCTAAAGCAGTGTGCTCAGTAATACTTGCACTATACATGTTTGTGTAATTTACTCATTAGCTTGCAGTAACTTTAGGTGTCAGACTAATGATGCTTTTTACAGACTCATATCTAAAGCAGTGTGCTCAGTAATACTTGCACTATACATGTCTGTGTAATTTACTTATTAGCTTGCAGTAACTTTAGGTATCACACTAATGATGCTTTTTACAGACTCATATCTAAAGCAGGGTGCTCAGTAATACTTGCACTATACATGTTTGTGTAATTTACTTATTAGCTTGCAATAACTTTAGGTGTCAGACTAATGATGCTTTTTACAGACTCATCTAAAGCAGTGTGCTCAGTGATACTTGCACTATACATGTTTGTGTAATTTACTCATTAGCTTGCAGTAACTTTAGGTATCAGACTAATGATGCTTTTTACAGACTCATATCTAAAGCAGTGTGTTCAGTAATACTTGCACTATACATGTCTGTGTAATTTACTCATTAGCTTGCAGTAACTTTAGGTATCAGACTAATGATGCTTTTTACAGACTCATATCTAAAGCAGTGTGTTCAGTAATACTTGCACTATACATGTCTGTGTAATTTACTTATTAGCTTGCAATAACTTTAGGTGTCAGACTAATGATGCTTTTTACAGACTCATCTAAAGCAGTGTGCTCAGTGATACTTGCACTATACATGTTTGTGTAATTTACTCATTAGCTTGCAGTAACTTTAGGTATCAGACTAATGATGCTTTTTACAGACTCATATCTAAAGCAGTGTGTTCAGTAATACTTGCACTATACATGTTTGTGTAATTTACTCATTAGCTTGCAGTAACTTTAGGTATCAGACTAATTATGCTTTTTACAGACTCATATCTAAAGCAGTGTGCCCAGTAATACTTGCACTATACATGTCTGTGTAATTTACTCATTAGCTTGCAGTAACTTTAGGTATCAGACTAATTATGCTTTTTACAGACTCATATCTAAAGCAGTGTGTTCAGTAATACTTGCACTATACATGTCTGTGTAATTTACTCATTAGCTTGCAGTAACAATTAGGTATCAGACGAATGATGCTTTTTACAGACTCATATCTAAAGCAGTGTGCTTAGTAATACTTGCACTATACATGTCTGTGTAATTTACTTATTAGCTTGCAATAACTTTAGGTGTCAGACTAATGATGCTTTTTACAGACTCAACTAAAGCAGTGTGCTTAGTAATACTTGCACTATACATGTCTGTGTAATTTACTCATTAGCTTGCAGTAACAATTAGGTATCAGACGAATGATGCTTTTTACAGACTCATATCTAAAGCAGGGTGCTCAGTAATACTTGCACTATACATGTCTGTGTAATTTACTCATTAGCCTGCAGTAACTTTAGGTATCAGACTAATGATGCTTTTTACAGACTCATATCTAAAGCAGTGTGCTCAGTAATACTTGCACTATACATGTCTGTGTAATTTACTTATTAGCTTGCAATAACTTTAGGTATCAGGCTAATTATGCTTTTTACAGACTCATATCTAAAGCAGTGTGCTCAGTAATACTTGCACTATACATGTTTGTGTAATTTACTCATTAGCTTGCAGTAACTTTAGGTATCAGACTAATGATGCTTTTTACAGACTCATATCTAAAGCAGTGTGTTTTGTAATACTTGCACTATACATGTTTGTGTAATTTACTCATTAGCTTGCAGTAACTTTAGGTGTCAGACTAATGATGCTTTTTACAGACTCATCTAAAGCAGTGTGCTCAGTGATACTTGCACTATACATGTTTGTGTAATATACTCATTAGCTTGCAGTAACTTTAGGTATCAGACTAATGATGCTTTTTACAGACTCATATCTAAAGCATTGTGTTCAGTAATACTTGCACTATACATGTTTGTGTAATTTACTCATTAGCTTGCAGTAACTTTAGGTATCAGACTAATTATGCTTTTTACAGACTCATATCTAAAGCAGTGTGCCCAGTAATACTTGCACTATACATGTCTGTGTAATTTACTCATTAGCTTGCAGTAACTTTAGGTATCAGACTAATTATGCTTTTTACAGACTCATATCTAAAGCAGTGTGCCCAGTAATACTTGCACTATACATGTCTGTGTAATTTACTCATTAGCTTGCAGTAACTTTAGGTATCAGACTAATTATGCTTTTTACAGACTCATATCTAAAGCAGTGTGCTCAGTAATACTTGCACTATACATGTCTGTGTAATTTACTCATTAGCTTGCAGTAACTTTAGGTATCAGACTAATGATGTTTTTTACAGACTCATCTAAAGCAGTGTGCTCAGTGATACTTGCACTATACATGTTAGTGTAATTTACTCATTAGCTTGCAGTAACTTTAGCTATGAGACTAATGATGCTTTTTACAGACTCATATCTACAGGGAGTGCAGAATTATTAGGCAAATGAGTATTTTGACCACATCATCCTCTTTATGCATGTTGTCTTACTCCAAGCTGTTTAGGCTCGAAAGCCTACTACCAATTAAGCATATTAGGTGATGTGCATCTCTGTAATGAGAAGGGGTGTGGTCTAATGACATCAACACCCTATATCAGGTGTGCATAATTATTAGGCAACTTCCTTTCCTTTGGCAAAATGGGTCAAAAGAAGGACTTGACAGGCTCAGAAAAGTAAAAAATAGTGAGATATCTTGCAGAGGGATGCAGCACTCTTAAAATTGCAAAGCTTCTGAAGCGTGATCATCGAACAATCAAGCGTTTCATTCAAAATAGTCAACAGGGTCGCAAGAAGCGTGTGGAAAAAACAAGGCGCAAAATAACTGCCCATGAACTGAGAAAAGTCAAGCGTGCAGCTGCCAAGATGCCACTTGCCACCAGTTTGGCCATATTTCAGAGCTGCAACATCACTGGAGTGCCCAAAAGCACAAGGTGTGCAATACTCAGAGACATGGCCAAGGTAAGAAAAGCTGAAAGACGACCACCACTGAACAAGACACACAAGCTGAAACGTCAAGACTGGGCCAAGAAATATCTCAAGACTGATTTTTCTAAGGTTTTATGGACTGATGAAATGAGAGTGAGTCTTGATGGGCCAGATGGATGGGCCCGTGGCTGGATTGGTAAAGGGCAGAGAGCTCCAGTCCGACTCAGACACCAGCAAGGTGGAGGTGGAGTACTGGTTTGGGCTGTTATCATCAAAGATGAGCTTGTGGGGCCTTTTCGGGTTGAGGATGGAGTCAAGCTCAACTCCCAGTCCTACTGCCAGTTTCTGGAAGACACCTTCTTCAAGCAGTGGTACAGGAAGAAGTCTGCATCCTTCAAGAAAAACATGATTTTCATGCAGGACAATGCTCCATCACACGCGTCCAAGTACTCCACAGCGTGGCTGGCAAGAAAGGGTATAAAAGAAGAAAATCTAATGACATGGCCTCCTTGTTCACCTGATCTGAACCCCATTGAGAACCTGTGGTCCATCATCAAATGTGAGATTTACAAGGAGGGAAAACAGTACACCTCTCTGAACAGTGTCTGGGAGGCTGTGGTTGCTGCTGCACGCAATGTTGATGGTGAACAGATCAAAACACTGACAGAATCCATGGATGGCAGGCTTTTGAGTGTCCTTGCAAAGAAAGGTGGCTATATTGGTCACTGATTTGTTTTTGTTTTGTTTTTGAATGTCAGAAATGTATATTTGTGAATGTTGAGATGTTATATTGGTTTCACTGGTAAAAATAAATAATTTAAATGGGTATATATTTGTTTTTTGTTAAGTTGCCTAATAATTATGCACAGTAATAGTCACCTGCACACACAGATATCCCCCTAAAATAGCTATAACTAAAAACAAACTAAAAACTACTTCCAAAATTATTCAGCTTTGATATTAATGAGTTTTTTGGGTTCATTGAGAACATGGTTGTTGTTCAATAATAAAATTAATCCTCAAAAATACAACTTGCCTAATAATTCTGCACTCCCTGTATAGCAGTGCGCTCAGTAATACTTGCAGTATACATGTTTGTGTAATTTACTCATTAGCTTGCAGTAACTTTAGGTGTCAGACTAATGATGCTTTTTACAGACTCAACTAAAGCAGTGTGCTCAGTGATACTTGCACTATACATGTCTGTGTAATTTACTCAGGGCCGCCACTAGAAATTTTGGGGCCCTTGACTTAACCATTGATCAGGGCCCCCTCCCCCCCCCCCCTCCTTTGACATGTGAAATTTTTGACCAAGTGACTAAAACTTGCAGTAACTTTAGGTATCAGACTAATGATGCTTTTTAGAGACTCATATCTAAAGCAGTGTGCTCAGTAATACTTGCACTATACATGTCTGTGTAATATACTCATTAGCTTGCAGTAACTTTAGGTATCATGCTAATGATGCTTTTTACAGACTCATATCTAAAGCAGGGTGCTCAGTAATACTTGCACTATACAACAAAGCAAATTTGATGATAAATGTAAATTGGACATGCTCTATCTGAATCATGAAAGTTTAATTTTGACTAGACTGTCCCTTTAAACTTGCTGTGCTGCTTTTTTTCTCAGATCACTGGCACTGAGCGACCTTTGGAAGCAAGCAGGGTATGCACACATTATACTCCCCTCTCACAGAGCTTCACTGTTAACACCGATAAGGAAACACAAACTTCTGAAAAAGTATTTGAAAATTCATAGAGGCAGGGACATTAAACCCAAAATATTTCTTCCATGATTCAGATAGAGAATACAGTTTTAAACAACATCCCATTTTACTTCTATTATTTAATTTGCTTCATTCTTTAGATATCCTTTGTTGAAGAAATAGCAATACACATGGGTGAGCCAAACACACAAGGCATCTATGTGCCGCCACCAATCAGCAGCTACCAAGAATATCTAGATATCCTTTTTCAGCAAAAGCTATCAAGAGACTTAAAGTGACAGTCTACACAAAAATTGTTATGGTTTAAAAAGACAGATAACAGATAGCTTTACGACCCATTCCCCAGCTTTGCACAACCAACATTGTTAGATTAAAAAACTTTTTAAAAACCTGTTTCAAAGGCTCTATTGACAGCCTCTTAATCACATCCTTTTGTATTTGCTTTTCACAACAGGAGACTAATAGTTCATGTGGGCCATATAGATAACATTGTGCTCACACCCTGGAAGTTATTTAAGAGTTAGCACAACACAGTACTAAATGCAAATCAATAGATAATAGTCACAGTCATGTGATCAGGGGGCTGTCAGAAAAGGCTTAGATACAAGGTAATCACAGAGGTAAAAGGTATATTAATATAACTGAGATAAGGAGCAGTCTGCAGAGGTTTAGAAACAAGGTAATCACAGAGGTAAAAGGTATATTAATATAACTGAGATAAGGAGCAGTCTGTTGAGGCTTAGCTACAAGGTAATCACAGAGGTAAAAAGTATATTAATATAACTGAGATAAGGAGCAGTCTGCAGAGGCTTAGATACAAGGTAATCACAGAGGTAAAAAGTATATTAATATAACTGAGATAAGGGGCAGTCTGCTGAGGCTTAGCTACAAGGTAATCACAGAGGTAAAAAAGTATATTAATATAATTGAGATAAGGAGCAGTCTGCAGAGGCTTAGATAGAAGGTAATCACAGAGGTAAAAAGTATATTAATATAACTGAGATAAGGAGCAGTCTGCAGAGGCTTAGATACAAGGTAATCACAGAGGTAAAAAGTATAGTAATATAACTGAGATAAGGAGCAGTATGCAGAGGCTTAGATACAGGGTAATTACAGAGGTAAAAAGTATATTAATATAACTGAGATAAGGGGGCAGTCTACAGAGGCTTAGATACAGGGTAATCACAGAGGTAAAACATATATTAATATAACTGAGATAAGGAGGAGTCTGCAGAGGCTTAGATACAGGGTAAGCACAGAGGTAAAAAGTATATTAATATAACTGAGATAAGGAGCAGTCTGCTGAGGCTTAGATACAAGGTAATCACAGAGGTAAAAAGTATATTAATATAACTGAGATAAGGGGCAGTCTGCAGAGGCTTAGATACACGGTAATCACAGAGGTAAAAATTGTATTAATATAACTGAGATAAGGAGCAGTCTGCAGAGGCTTAGATACAAGGTAATCACAGAGGTAAAAAGTATATCAATATAACTGAGATAAGGAACAGTCTGCAGAGGTTTAGATACAAGGTAATCACAGAGGTAAAAAGTGTATTAATATAACTGAGATAAGGGGCTGTCTGCAGAGGCTTAGATACAAGGTAATCACAGAGGTAAAAAGTATATTAATATATCTGAGATAAGGAGCAGTCTGCAGAGGCTTAGATACAAGGTAATCACAGAGGTAAAAAGTATATTAATATAACTGAGATAAAGGGCAGTCTGCAGAGGCTTAGATACAAGGTAATCACAGAGGTAAAAAGTATATTAATATAAATGAGATAAGGAGCAGTCTGCAGAGGCTTAGATACAAGGTAATCACAGAGGTAAAAAGTATATTAATATAACTGAGATAAGGGGGTAGTCTGCAGAGACTTAGATACAAGGTAATCACAGAAGTAAAAAGTATATTAATATAACTGAGATAAAGAGCAGTCTGCAGAGGCTTAGATACAAGGTAATCACAGAGGTAAAACGTATATTAATATAACTGAGATAAGGATCAGTCTGCAGAGGCTTAGATACAGGGTAATCACAGAGGTGAAAAGTATATTATTATAACTGAGATAAAGAGCAGTCTGCAGAGGCTTAGATACAGGGTAATCACAGAGTTAAAAAGTGTATTTTGTATAACAGTGTTGGTTGTGCAAAACTGGGGAATGGGTAGTAAAGGGATTATCTATCTTTTAAAACAATAACAATTCTATTGTAGACTGTCCCTTTAAGCAAATTAGATAATAGACATAAATTAGAAAGTTGTTTAAAAGAAAAGAAAAATGAGTTTCATGTTCCTTTAAAAATATATTTAGTTGTGAGGTTTCATATTATATGAGTTAGATATGTTAGCAGCTCTGTGGAATATGAAGGGTTAATGTGTCAGGGATAAACAGGTGGGCAATTTCAGTGAGAAGCACTATTGTACCCAGCAGGGAATAGATCATATTTCAACCAAACCTATTATAGGATCCCAACCGAAACTAATTACAAAGGATCAGGGCAGTGAGGGGTGGATATCCGCGTGCTGTCACCTAGCATGATGTGAATTGACCCCAAGGGGTGGAAACCAGCGTCTGTGTGTCACCTATGCCCAGGAGGGGCTTGTGATGATGTGCTCACACCTCTTGCTGTAACCTTTGAAAGCTGCTGGGTGTCAACTGCAAGAGATCACGTAACACATGCACTGCACACAGTGACTCTGCTTATAGTACTGCTAGGCCTCACGTGATCTGCTGGGCACTTTGTAACCTTAAACATGACAGGTCCTGCTGTAGGTTACTAGGTGCACACAAACAAATTCTCACTCACAGCACATGTGGTGAACCTTGGCTAACAGTAACAGAGGCTCTCAGCCATGGAACACACCCTACAAGCCACCTCCGTGCTCACATTCTGCAGCTGGGAAAGCTGGAATAATGCTCACACATAAATACCCTGGGGGTTTCTGCTAGGCTTAGAGTAATGTAAGAAAATGTTATTTCTTCTAGAAAGGGTAGTAAATACATGGAACAGTTTACAAGTGCATGATACCGTCCCTGAGCTAAAAACGGCTAGTGACTTCTGACTATGTACATATGCCACCCCTGATTGGCTTACTGGTCTGTTCAGCTATACAGCAGCACTACTGGTTCTGTAAACACGACCGGTGACTTCTGACTATGCACATATGCCACTACTGGTTCTGTAAACACGGCCGGTGACTTCTGACTATGTACATATGCCACCCCTGATTGGCTTACTGGTCTGTTCAGCTATACAGCAGCACTACTGGTTCTGTAAACACGGACGGTGACTTCTGACTATGTACATATGCCACTACTGGTTCTGTAAACACGGCCGGTGACTTCTGACTATGTACATATGCCACTACTGGTTCTGTAAACACGGCCGGTGACTTCTGACTATGCACATATGCCACTACTGGTTCTGTAAACACGGCCGGTGACTTCTGACTATGTACATATGCCACTACTGGTTCTGTAAACACGGCCGGTGACTTCTGACTATGCACATATGCCACTACTGGTTCTGTAAAAATGGCCGGTGACTTCTGACTATGCACATATGCTACTACTGGTTCTGTAAACACGGCCGATGACTTCTGACTATGCACATATGCCACTACTGGTTCTGTAAACATGGCCGGTGACTTCTGACTATGCACCTATGCCGCTACTGGTTCTGTAAACACGACCAGTGACTTCTGACTATGTACATATGCTACCCCTGATTGGCTTACTGGTCTGTTCAGCTAAACAGCAGCAATACTGGTTCTGTAAACACGGCCGGTGACTTCTGACTATGTACATATGCCACTACTGGTTCTGTAAACACGGCCGGTGACTTCTGACTATGCACATATGCCACTACTGGTTCTGTAAAAATGGCCGGTGACTTCTGACTATGCACATATGCCACTACTGGTTCTGTAAACACGGCCGGTGACTTCTGACAATGCACATATGCTACTACTGGTTCTGTAAACACGGCCGATGACTTCTGACTATGCACATATGCCACTACTGGTTCTGTAAACATGGCCGGTGACTTCTGACTATGCACCTATGCCACTACTGGTTATGTAAACACGACCGGTGACTTCTGACTATGTACATATGCCACTACTGGTTCTGTAAACACGGCCGGTGACTTCTGACTATGCACATATGCCACTACTGGTTCTGTAAAAATGGCCGGTGACTTCTGACTATGCACATATGCCACTACTGGTTCTGTAAACACGGCCGGTGACTTCTGACAATGCACATATGCTACTACTGGTTCTGTAAACACGGCCGATGACTTCTGACTATGCACATATGCCACTACTGGTTCTGTAAACATGGCCGGTGACTTCTGACTATGCACCTATGCCACTACTGGTTCTGTAAACACGACCGGTGACTTCTGACTATGTACATATGCTACCCCTGATTGGCTTACTGGTCTGTTCAGCTAAACAGCAGCAATACTGGTTCTGTAAACACGGCCGGTGACTTCTGACTATGTACATATGCTACCCCTGATTGGCTTACTGGTCTGTTCAGCTAAACAGCAGCACTACTGGTTCTGTAAACACGGCTAGTGACTTCTGACTATGTACATATGCTAACCCTGATTGGCTTACTGGTCTGTTCAGCTAAACAGCAGCAATACTGGTTCTGTAAACACGGCTGATGACTTCTGACAATGCACATATGCCACTACTGGTTCTGTAAACACGGCCGATGACTTCTGACTATGCACATATGCCACTACTGGTTCTGTAAACATGGCCGGTGACTTCTGACTATGCACCGATGCCACTACTGGTTCTGTAAACACGACCGGTGACTTCTGACTATGTACATATGCTACCCCTGATTGGCTTACTGGTCTGTTCAGCTAAACAGCAGCAATACTGGTTCTGTAAACACGGCCGGTGACTTCTGACTATGTACATATGCTACCCCTGATTGGCTTACTGGTCTGTTCAGCTAAACAGCAGCAATACTGGTTCTGTAAACACGGCTAGCGACCTCTGACTATGCCCCTATGCCACTACTGGTTCTGTAAAAGGGACTAGTGACTTCTGTCTAAGCCACCCCTGTTTGGCTACACAGCAGTAGTGCATTGCTGCTCTAGAGCGGACTTTAACCAAGTGATTAAGCCCTTTGCAAGCTACACATAGAAATATTTTTTCGACATATAAGTTTCATAGATTCATTAGCCTCCCCCTGTTTTTACCACCACTAATGGGTGTTTATTCCATGAATCAACTACCCTTTCTATAAAGAAATCCCGTGCAAGAAGTAGTGCAATAAAAAGCACATTATAACAATGCATTATTGCTCTTCTTTTGCCCTAATACAATACTTAAATAAACATTGGTACTAATCAAGGATTGTCCAACCTATGACCCCAGGGCCACAGTGTCACTCTCCCATAGTACAAACATAAAATGCTGTGGCACAGACATCTGTTACAGTCTGCGAGCTAGATTAAAAGTAATACCAGCGCAGGCAAATGTGGGCTGGTATTACTAGTGAGGTGCAGTGCTAACGTGACCTTGCATTCACATTACACAGAAGCATTGCGCTCATGAGACCGCGCTTCCATAGGCTCCAATGGGAGCCTCGTCATAATGCCATCAGACACGACATGAGAACTATTGCAGCGAAGGGGTAAGTCGTACAGCAATGGGCAGCATAATATATATGCTTATACAGAGCCCATGTACACAGGCCAAAATGTCCCCCTCCAAGATGCTTTCCCTTTGCCTTTATCCCCCCTCTACTCTAGAATCCCCCAGTACCTCCTTCTCCCTCCTCTCCAGGGCCGCCATTAGGGGGTGACAGGGGTGACTCCTATCAGGGGCTCAATGGGCCAGGGGGGCCCCATGAGGCAACAAATAAAAAAAAAAAAATAATAATAATTTTGGCAGCCACCAGTGGGTACTACAGCAGAGTGCTAATTGAGCATGGGAAATGTTATTACAAGGAGTAAAGTATTAGCAATTGAGAGGATTTCTGAGTGTGCACTAAACCACTATGCACAGTGTGAGTCAGACGGCAGATAACTTTTATTTGCAGAGGAGGTATTTATTTGTGCAATTTCGGATTGTAACTTCAGTGTGGTAGTAGTTGTATGGTGGGGCCAGGGGTCCATAAAAACACATTTTTTTAGCAGCAGTGTATTTATGATTATTTGACAATGCTGTAGAAGTTCTATATTTAAAATCATGCAGAAATGTTTCCTCCTCAATACACAAATGATAGGTGCCTTTTCGGTATGTATGTATGTATGTATGTATATATATATATATATATATATATATATATATATATATATATATATATATTACATTCCAATTTACTGCCCCTTTATGCAAGAACTTTCCAGATGACAGGAGGAATTTTATCTAAGATTTTTACATCTGCATAACATGTTATACTCTCATACTTGATTGCTCAGTGTTTGAAATGAGACAGGTTAACTTAAAACGGTTCAGTTTACACTACAGCTGACTTAATTTTGAAATACATACCAACAAGCCTAAATCCTGCATTTAACCAGATCTAATGGTATGAGTACCACAGCTTATGGTTCCACCAAGACCATATAGAGTACAGCATTTTCAAAATCCCTAAGTACAGCTGACAGATGGGAATATTTGTACACTATATTTGAAGTGGTGCTCTTGGTTGGGAAAATGGGGAAAAAAAATCAAAAAAACATAAGTCAACCTTTTAAAAGTACTTTTCTTCATCTAGCCATCTACCCAGATCATTAATGTACAATTTTGAATTCACAGAATTATTTTTGTTTGCACATTTACAAATATGATTCTTTAAAAAGTGATCTCTTAATTTCTTAATTTTTTTTATCATGCATGTCAGACACTCTTGATTTAGGGGATGCAAGGTGCATAAATGTTTCCTCCTGTGAGTGTTTCTGTGGGTGTCTGTGTTTATGTCTTTGTGCTTTGGTTTGTGTCTCTATGAGTGTGTATGTATTTTTTTTCTATGGGTCTGTACGTCTTTGTGCATTTTCTGTGGATGTCTGTGAGGGTGTGTGCATATGTCTTTGAACTTTTTCTATGGGTGTCTCTGTGAGGGTGTGTGTATGTTTGTCTTTGTGTATTTTCTCTGGATGCCTCTGTGAGGGTGGGTGTGCATGTCTGTGTTTTCTGTGGATGTCTCTGTGAGGGTGTGTGTGTATGTATGTATGTATGTATGTCTGTGTTTTCTGTGGATGTCTTTGTGAGGGTGTGTGTTTTCTGTGGGTGTCTCTGTGAGGTGTGTGTATGTCTTTGTGTGTTTTCTGTGGATGTCTCAGTGAGGGTGTGTGTATGTATATCTTTCTGTGTTTTATGTGGCTGTCTCTCTGTGTGTATGTCTTTGTGTGTTTTCTGTGGGTGTCTGTGTGTGTGTGTGTGTGTATGTCTTTGTGTGTTTTCTGAGGCTGTCTCTGTTGGTGTTTCCTTGGGTGTATGTGCAAGTTTGAGTTTGTGTGTGTGTGTGTGTGTGTGTGTCCATTGTCTGTTCCTTTTTAGGACATTTTGACCTTACTACTGATTATTCACATCTTTCTACAGATTTTGAGACTAATGTGACCTTCCTGGAAGTCACCAATCCACCATTTAACCTTTAAATTATTGTTTAGGCAGTTCAGGGCCCTTCTTTTCAGCCACTGCATGCTGTTGTCATCATTTAGTTGGCCTCTTCCTTTACAAAAAGATAATCAGAACTCCATATTTTGTTTTCTAAATCTCCTTTTTTTACAAAACTGTAGTTTACCTCATTACTTGTCAGGTCAATGTAAACAAGTGCTGAGTGTCTGTTTGGGTGTCTGAGTGTGATTATTTGCGTGTCTGCTGCTAGAGTGTCTATATGTGAATCCTTATGTGTGTGTGTGTTTCAGTGTATGAGTGTGCCTGTGTGTTTGTATGTTACTACCTTTACAACATTTTCAAGTTTAAATAGACACTTAAGAATGAAGTGCATATACGTTTTAGTCACTTGGTCAAAATTGGTTTTAGTCACTTGGTCAAAAAAGGAGGAGGGGGGGCCTGATCAATGGTTAAGTCAGGGGCCCCAAAATTTCTAGTGGTGGCCCTGCTCTTCTCCCTCCCTCCTTCCACCTCCCTGCCGTTCTTAGCATACATTTTTTCTGTAGTGTAGCAGTCCCACCTGTTCCCGCCCCCCCTCTAGCGAAGGGCCGTTCCCTCCCCCTCCAGCACCCGCCTCCCTCCTAACCCACCTAACACCACCAACGATCGGCATCACCACTGCCCAAA
>NC_069502.1:1219213914-1219221414 GCF_027579735.1 Bombina bombina
ATGCTCTAATACCCAGCACTCATTGGTTCTAATTTGAGGGCTTAAGCCAGAATGTATGTGCTATTGGCTGATTTAGGGGTGTGTTAAATTCCTGCAATCTGATTGGTTGTCTGTGTTTAATGTGCTTCCTTAGCACTATAGACAGTAAAAGCCTTGACAAAACAAACAAACCGGATTTCTTACGTCCTTGCTTCCCTCATAAATAATCATTCGCTATGATCATTATTTAACAGAGGGATTCTAGTTTCTATGTATGAAGCGCATAGCTGCTAAATGAGATTTCCAACAGGGTATAATATATTTTATATATGACAAAAGCTTAACCAGGCAGAGTGTAGTGCGTTTAATGTACAACTTAAGGTTAAAATTACATACCGGAATGAAAATCGTGTTTCTGACTGACCTATTATGATTATGTGATTTCCTTCAGGTTAACATACTGTTTAAGACAAAAAAGCAGAGACAGAAAACAAAAAAAACAAACAAAAATAAATTAAACAAATCTTGTGCTTTTAACATATAGAGTAAACAGAGATACACATTTACAACTCAAATCTAAGGTTTATATACTCTCTTTTATTGCTATGTGTATGTGTGAGTGTATGTGTGAGTGCGTGTGTGTGTGTATATATATATGTGTATGTGTGTGTGCGTGTGTGTGTATATATATATGTGTATGTGTTGGTGTGTGTATATTTATATATGTATGTGTGTGTGTATATATATATGTGTATGTGTGTGTGCGTGTGTGTGTATATATATATGTGTATGTATTGGTGTGTGTATATTTATATATGTGTGTGTGTGTATATATGTATGTGTTGGTGTGTGTATATTTATATGTGTATGTGCGTGTGTGTGTATATATATATGTGTATGTGTGTGTGCGTGTGTGTGTATATATATATGTATGTGTTGGTGTGTGTATATTTATATATGTATGTGTGTGTGTGTGTATATGTATGTGTGTGTGCGTGTGTGTGTATATATATATATATATGTATGTGTGTGTGCGTGTATATATAAATGTATGTGTTGGTGTGTGTATATTTATATGTGTCTATATTTATATTTGTATGTCTTGGTGAGTGTGTGAGTATATATATATATAATATATATATATATATATATGTGTGTGTGTGTGTGTGTATATATATGTATGTGTTGGTGTATTTTTATGTGTCTATTTTTATATTTGTATTTCTTGGTGGGTGTGTGGGTATATGGGGGACGTGCAGTCATAGAAGGCAGATGAGGCACTGCTGTCCCTGCCATTTGGGGTAAAAATTCAATTTTAATAAAAAGAAATAATAAATGTCCCTTTTTTGTGTGTGTATATTGCGCAATAGAGAGAGGCAGCATAGGGGTTGGCTTTCTCTCTATTGCACAATCTTGAAGCACGCTTTGCTACCAGTAGCCTATCTGCTGCGCCACCCGGTGTTTTTTTGTGCTGCAGTGCTGTTAAAAAACCTCATATAGGAGGCATCCTAATGTGGCTTCTTAGCTAATGAGTGCCGGTCATGTATTTTCTGAGGACGTTTGGCTCTCCCTGCGCAGTGCGCATGTCCAAAACAGTGAGGACATCCAACAGCTGCTCCCTGGCTAAACAGGGCTAAAGCTTTTTTTTTTCTTCTTACTGCACCGCCATTTCAGCGTGTCTCACGTCTCAGCTCCTCCCTGCTAGTTCCCACGTGCACTGTTGGAGACGTGCAGTAGGGGTGAGTGGTCCCGTTTTTATTTTACTCGCACTGTATTTTATACTTAGAAACCAAATGAAATACAGGAGCATAAAGAGCACTGTGTCAGTGATTTTGGCAGCGCAACTGATTTGCATGCTCTTTTAGTGAGCGCGCTGTTGCTATGGCTCAGCTGGTCTCAGCTTCAGCCTCCGTGATCGCTATTACTATGAGATCGGCTTGCTCTGATTCTGCTCCTGCGCTGACATTAGCACAAACATTTTTTAAGAATACTGGATTTTACCATTATTAAAATACATAAATATTTGGATGATTTTTCTTACTTAAATCTTTTTATTCAGCTGATCTTTGCTGCTGTTTCACTTTGAGGCTGCTGACTGCCCAGTGGCTACAAAGCTTTAGTTATAGTGCAAAGGATCCATCACAGTTCTTTTACAAAACAAACAAAACAGCAAAAGGTAAAAACAAAAAAAGTAAAAGGACAGTGAAAAAGGGATATGTAACCCTATTATAAATTTTTTGATGTTCTCTTGGTATCTTTATTTGAAAAGCAGAAATGTAAGTTTAGGAGCTGGACCATTTTTGGTTCAGAACCCGGATAGCACTTGCTGATTGGTGGCTAAATGTTGGTGCCAATCAGCAAACGCTACCCAGGGGTACTGAACCCAAAAATGTGCTTTCTTCTAAGCTTACATTCCTGCTTTTTCAGATAAAGATCCCAAGAGAATGAAGAAAAATTGATAATAGGAGTAAATTTGAAAACTGCTTACAATTGCTGCTCTATTTAAATAATATACTTGTATGTGTGTGTTGTAAATAATGCTAATTGTCCTTGTGCACCCTGCTAATTTAATCGTATATTTAAGCTACATCTATTGGGTTCATATATGGGCTTCTCGGGCATTTCATAGAAAGTGCCTCACCAGCCTCTGACCTCACCGCAGGTCACTGGTGTATGTATGTATGTATGTGTGTTGGTGTGTTTATATTTATATGTGTCTATATTTATATTTGTATGTCTTGGTGGGTGTCTATATATATATATATATATATATATATATATATATATATATATATGTGTGTGTGTGTGTGTGTGTGTCTGTATACACAGTATGTATGTATGTATAATTAAATTTGAATTTTAAGCATCTGAACTCGGTACATTATGCTGTCCTCTACAAATTATTGATTACAGCTTAGTTTTGAGTCCAACACTTTATTCCTGACCAAGACCGATTTTAATTGGATTTTATATCCATTCTTTCTTCTGGGACCTCTCTAGCGCTTTTTCTTTACCTTTTTTCTCACTTCATCTATCATAAATGATAGTGGTATCAAATATAAACAATAGAATATAGCAGCTTATCAGGTATCTCACCAAAATATTGTTTTGGGAAAAAACATACCCATTTATTAGACAGCGCTTGAAACACACTTTTAACGCTTTTTATCCTTTTATATATATATATATATATATATATATATATAAATAATATATATATATAAAATATATATGTATATGTTGGGGTGTATATATATATATATATATATATATATATATATATATATATATATATATATATATATATATATATATATATATAATAGGAAAATCTATATTTCAAGTACCTGTACAAAGAAAAATACAGTATAACAAAACATATACAAAGGAAAATACTATAGGGAATGGTGCAAATTAGCAAGAGTGATAAGATCATGTATTACTCCTGCTATTAAGCACCATTCCCTATAGTATTTTCCTTAGTATATGTTTTGTTATACTGTTCCGTGAGGAGTGTTTTTGGGAATTAGGCTGAGGTTACTAATCAGGAAGAGCAGGACTCCCCTATATAGCACAGGCTGAGAAACTATGATGTAGGAGACATAAAAAACACATTTATTGACATATATCTACAGTATATATTAAGCGCTAACTACTTGATCTCATATTAAGCACAGCTTATATTTCTTGTTTCATTAGTAGCATTTGATCATCAGAACTCAAAGTAAAATAATATGGCCCTGAGGTAAATGCTTGGACACCTCCATATGAAACAACTGGCTCTTCGTCTAACGTGACTTATGACAATATGAGAGGCTGGGCTCACGTCTAATAGAAGCAGCAAATACAAGGTCTAGTGTCCTCTCTTGAGACCTTGAGCAGCTTGTACAGGTTATTGTCAGACTATGTCACCTAACGGTAACGTCACATGCCTGCAGTCATAACCTGCAAAGCACCATATCTCATCTGCAGACCTGACAAACTGTCTTCACTAATCTGCATCTCTCATCATATCACAAAACAATCATTTAATTAATGGCAGATCTCAACATCCTTTGTGTTATGATGAAAAGAAAACTGCAGAGATATGAGTCTATGGGGTCTATCTATTAATCTCTGTATGGAGCAAGAAGCCCCGTGTTTCTGGCGAGCCTTCTAATGACCGCTGCTCCATAACCTGTCCGCCTGCTCTGAGCAGGTGGACAGACATTGCCACAATTCAACCTGATCGAATACAATCGGGTTGATTGACACCCCCTGCTGGCGGGCGATTGGCCACGAATCTGCAGGGGGCGATGTTGCACCAACAGCTCACAATGCTGTATATTGAGAGCGTATTGCTCTCTGCATTCAGCGAGGTCTGTCGGACCTGATCCGCACTGTCGGATCAGGTCCGACAGACCTTTGTTAAATAGGCCTCCTAGAATGTGAGCTTGTGCCTGCAACCTGGTGCAGGATCGATTATTGTTTATTACCTAAGGAGTAGTGGCTATGGCACCTATTTAACAAAGGTCTGTCGGACCTGATCCAACAGTGCGGAGCAGGTCTGACAGAGCAATACGCTCTCCGTATTCAGCATTGCACCAGCTGCTCTTTTGAGCTGCTGGTGCGACGCCGCCCCCTGCAGATTCGCAGTCAATCGGCCGCCAGCAGGGGGGTGTCAATCAACCCGATCGTACTCGTCTTTAGACCGCTGCTTCATAACTGGGGTTTCTGGGGAGCCTGAAGGTTTGCTAGAAACACGGGGCTTCAAGCTTCGTACGGAGCTTCATAGATATGCCCCTATATGTAATGACTTTCCATTGAGTCTGCTCTGATACATTCTAACGTTGAATTTGGCCACTTTAGACCCTGAGTAACCTATAAGGTGAGATTTAGGTTCTGCGTCATAAGAGGTTACTCATTTCCACGTGATGTCCTGTAGTCAGAACAGGATAAACTGAAATAAAACAGACAGGATGTTTTAACAAGTAGAAAAGGCATTTTACACAGCGATTATTTTCACATATATTGTCTGGGGTGGGGCCAGCAAAGTACTTAGCAGGGTTTGTGCCTCACATTGCTTGTTAAACAAACAGTCTAGTTTAAAAATAAACTCTTCTATTTTATAAGACCATAAAGTTTCATATAAAAATGATTGTTTTACCCTGTGTTTAAAAGCTGTAACAGAGTTGTACACAATCAAAATGTTTGGTAGGTTTAGACTGTCTAGCTGGTGGGGAATCTAGCACACCTGAAGTAAACTTTATCCCAAAGTTTAAAGAGTTATAGTTATTTGTAGTAGGTGGCGCAAAACAAGTTGCTATTCCCAATGTGTCTTACTGTAAATATGTGTGATAATATGTGGGCTCAATATATGTTAATGTTTTGATGAGTCCTAATTTTATATTCTCTTTTGGAAAAAATGGATGTCGAAACTATTTAAGAAATAAATATGATCCTTTATTTGATTATGGTAAATTTACCCAATAGTAGTGATGCTAAAAGTACAGTTAAACAAAAATTATTACAATTCCTTCAAAGTTTAAAAAATGACACCGGTGTCTCTATGTATAAAAATGTACATAATATATAAAAAATAAATTAAATTAAAATAATATCGTTGAAATCTTATAATTTATACAGTTTTGGGTTTATCACAAGTTGTAATTTCTAACAGAATGTTTGTAAATACAATTTAATAGTGGATAAAACAATAGTTGCTGTATAGTTCATATAGGATACTTTGTTTCAAGTTCAGCTATGCAATTGAGATCTTATCTTAGGCAACTATATATCAAATGTAGAGGTATGTTGGTGCGATTTGTATCACACTATAATATAAGTATACAAATTAGTACCTTGAAGTGTATCTGTTTGATATCACTTTTGTGAGATAATTGCGGTTAAATAAACGCCGCTATGCCAGTGTTTTGATTAAGTTTCAAGATCAAGCTGGTGGCAGTTCTATATGAGCTGCTGGCGGTTAAATAAATGCCGCTTTGGTTTCCTCTTATTAGGTGGGCTTATCTGTTTGCTGCGAGAAAATTCACTTTTATATAAGTGTTTGGGTAGTTGTCGTGGCCGCTCAGTTACCTTATCCTTTGTCGGTCAGTGACCGATCGCGCTCTTAAGGGTTTCTTGGTGTGATCTTCGTTGCGGTTAAGTGCTAACCGTTTGCTGATGTTTTTTAAGTATTTTTTTTCAAGCCGAAACATGTTGATACCAGAGCACACCTGCACAGGATTTGAGAAGACAAAGTGAATACCAACTATACCCAGTTGAAATATTCAAGTTCCCACTGAGCGGCATATATTTAACCGTAAAGATCACATTGATAACTAGAAATCCTTTTTCTACTTATCCTACAAACTTTCTACTTATCCCAACAACCACATTTCAGCACCCAGATCGGTCACTGACCGACATCTAAGAAACCTGGGAACAACAGACCAGAAAGGCACGCAAAAATTCCACATCAGGAGGTTATCCAACAACCATACCATTGTGATCGGTCACTGACCGACAGACAAGCCACAGAATAGAAAAACCGGAGATACTTAAAAAACATCAGCAAACAGTTAGCACTTAACCGCAACGAAGATCCCAACAAGAAACCCTTAAGAGCGCGATCGGTCACTGACCGACAAAGGATAAGGTAACTGAGCGGCCACAACAACTACCCAAACACTTATATAAAAGTGAATTTTCTCGTAGCAAACAGATAAGCCCACCTAATAAGAGGAAACCAAAGCGGCATTTATTTAACCGCCAGCAGCTCATATAGAACTGTCACCAGCTTGATCTTGAAACTTAATCAAAACACTGGCATAGTGGCGTTTATTTAACCGCAATTATCTCACAAAAGTGATATCAAACAGATACACTTCAAGGTACTAATTTGTATACTTATATTATAGTGTGATAAAAATCGCACCAACATACCTCTACATTTGATATATAGTTGCCTAAGATAAGATCTCAATTGCATAGCTGAACTTGAAACAAAGTATCCTATATGAACTATACAGCAACTATTGTTTTATCCACTATAAAATTGTATCTACAAACATTCTGTTAGAAATTACAAATTGTGATAAACCCAAAACTGTATAAATTATAAGATTTCAACGTTATTATTTTAATTTAATTTATTTTTTATATATTATGTACATTTTTATACATAGAGACACCGGTGTCATTTTTTAAACTTTGAAGGAATTGTAATAATTTTTGTTTAACTGTACTTTTAGCATCACTACTATTGGGTAAATTTACCATAATCAAATAAAGGATCATATTTATTTCTTAAATAGTTTCGACATCCATTTTTTTCCAAAAGAGAATATAAAATTAGGACTCATCAAAACATTAACATATATTGAGCCCACATATTATCACACATATTTACAGTAAGACACATTGGGAATAGCAACTTGTTTTGCGCCACCTACTACAACTAACTATAACATTGTACACAATCAAAACTGAGCTACTGCAACTCAGATTAGTATACAATTTATGATTGGAGCATATATACAT
>NC_069502.1:1219226414-1219280095 GCF_027579735.1 Bombina bombina
ATATATATAACTAATAGCGCACAATCTATATATATATATATATATAACTAATAGCGCACAATCTGTATATTTATAACTAATAGCGCACAATCTGTATATATATATATATATATATATATATATATATATATATATATATATATATATATATAACTAATAGCGCACAATCTGTATATATATAACTAATAGCGCACAATCTATATATATATAACTAATAGCGCACAATCTATATATATATATATATATATATAACTAATAGCGCACAATCTTTATATATATAACTAATAGCGCACAATCTGTATATATATATAACTAATAGTGCACAATCTATATATATATAACTAATAGCGCACAATATATATATATATATATATATATATATATAACTAATAGCGCACAATCTGTATATATATAACTAATAGCGCACAATCTGTATATATATATATAACTAATAGCGCACAATCTATATATATATATAACTAATAGCGCACAATCTATATATATATATATATAACTAATAGCGCACAATCTGTATATTTATAACTAATAGCGCACAATCTGTATATATATATATATATAACTAATAGCGCACAATCTGTATATATATAACTAATAGCGCACAATCAATATATATATAACTAATAGCGCACAATCTATATATATATATATATATATATATATATAAAACTAATAGCGCACAATCTGTATATATATAACTAATAGCGCACAATCTGTATATATATATATATATAACTAAAAGTGCACAATCTATATATATATAACTAATAGCACACAATCTATATATATATATATAACTAATAGCGCACAATCTGTATATATATAACTAATAGCGCACAATCTATATATATATATAACTAATAGCGCACAATCTATATATATATATATATAACTAATAGCGCACAATCTGTATATATATAACTAATAGCGCACAATCTGTATATATATATATAACTAATAGTGCACAATCTATATATATATAACTAATAGCGCACAATCTATATATATATATATATATATATATATAACTAATAGCGCACAATCTATATATATATATATATATATATATATATATATATATATATATATATATATAACTAATAGCACACAATCTATATATATATATATATATATATATATATAAAACTAATAGCGCACAATCTGTATATATATAACTAATAGCGCACAATCTGTGTATATATATATAACTAATAGCGCACAATCTATATATATATATATATATAACTAATAGCGCACAATCTGTATATATATAACTAATAGCGCACAATCTGTATATATATATATATAACTAATAGCGCACAATCTATATATATATATAACTAATAGCGCACAATCTATATATATATAACTAATAGCGCACAATCTGTATATATAAAACTGATAGCGCACAATCTATATATATATATATAACTAATAGCGCACAATCTATATATATATATATATATATATATATATATATATATATATATATATATATATATATATATAACTAATAGCGCACAATCTATATATATAAATATAACTAATAGCGCACAATCTATATATATATATATATATAACTAATAGCGCACAATCTATATATATATATATAACTAATAGCGCACAATCTATATATATATATATATAACTAATAGCGCACAATCTGTATATATATAACTAATAGCGCACAATCTGTATATATATATTTATTTAACTAATAGCGCACAATCTGTATATATATAACTAATAGCGCACAATCTATATATATATAACTAATAGCGCACAATCTCTATATATATATATATATATATATAAAACTAATAGCGCACAATCTGTATATATATAACTAATAGCGCACAATCTGTATATATATATATATATATAACTAATAGTGCACAATCTATATATATATAACTAATAGCGCACAATCTATATATATATATATATATATATAACTAATAGTGCACAATCTGTATATATATAACTAATAGCGCACAATCTATATATATATATATATATATAACTAATAGCGCACAATCTGTATATATATAACTAATAGCGCACAATCTGTATATATATATATATATATATATATATATATATATATATATATATATATATATATATATATATATATATATATATATATATATATAACTAATAGTGCACAATCTATATATATATAACTAATAGCACACAATCTATATATATATATAACTAATAGCGCACAATCTGTATATATATAACTAATAGCGCACAATCTATATATATATATATATAACTAATAGCGCACAATCTATATATATATATATATATATATATATATATATATATATATATATATATATATATATATATATATATAACTAATAGCGCACAATCTATATATATATATATATATATAACTAATAGCGCACAATCTGTATATATATAACTAATAGCGCACAATCTGTATATATATATATATAACTAATAGCGCACAATCTGTATATATATAACTAATAGCGCACAATCTATATATATATATAACTAATAGCGCACAATCTATATATATATATATATATATATAAAACTAATAGCGCACAATCTGTATATATATAACTAATAGCGCACAATCTGTATATATATATATATATATATATATATATATATATATATATAACTAATAGCGCACAATCTGTATATATAGAACTAATAGCGCACAATCTGTATATATATATATATATAACTAATAGCGCACAATCTATATATATATATATATATATATATATATATATAACTAATAGCGCACAATCTATATATATATATATATAACTAATAGCGCACAATCTGTATATATATAACTAATAGCGCACAATCTGTATATATATATATATATATAACTAATAGCGCACAATCTGTATATATATATATATAACTAATAGCGCACAATCTATATATATATATAACTAATAGCGCACAATCTGTATATATATAACTAATAGCGCACTATCTGTATATATATATATAACTAATAGCGCACAATCTGTATATATAGAACTAATAGTGCACAATTTATATATATATATATAAAACTAATAGCGCACAATCTATATATATATATAACTAATAGCGCACAATCTATATATATATATATAACTAATAGCGCACAATCTGTATATATATATAACTAATAGCGCACAATCTGTATATATATATAACTAATAGCGCACAATATATATATATATATATATATATATATATATAACTAATAGCGCACAATCTGTATATATAGAACTAATAGCGCACAATCTGTATATATATATATAACTAATAGCGCACAATCTATATATATATATATATATATATATATATATATATATATATAACTAATAGCGCACAATCTATATATATATATATAACTAATAGCGCACAATCTGTATATATATAACTAATAGCGCACAATCTGTATATATATATATATAACTAATAGCGCACAATCTGTATATATATATAACTAATAGCGCACAATCTATATATATATAACTAATAGCGCACAATCTATATATATATAACTAATAGAGCAAAATCTGTATATATATAACTAATAGCGCACTATCTGTATATATATATATATATATATATAACTAATAGCGCACAATCTGTATATATAGAACTAATAGTGCACAATCTGTATATATATATATAAAACTAATAGCGCACAATCTATATATATATACATAACTAATAGCGCACAATCTATATATATATATATATATAACTAATAGCGCACAATATGTATATATATATATAACTAATAGCGCACAATCTGTATATATATATAACTAATAGCGCACAATATATATATATATATATATATATAAAACTAATAGCGCACAATCTGTATATATATAACTAATAGCGCACAATATATATATATATATATATAACTAATAGCGCACAATATATATATATATATATATATATATATATATATATATATATATATATACAAAGTAAACAGATAGAGTCCAGCACTATTGAGCTTCTTTACCTGGCTGTGTGCTCGTTACAATGGGCTATCAGCAAAAACCCAAACAGATACAGTCCATATGTAGAAAGTAACAGCACCACTGCATCAATATTCTTAAAGGTGAATTATTTCTTTATTGGTGATATCACAACCATTAAAACAGCGACGTTTCGGACCTACATGGTCCTTAATCATGCATAGTTAAAACACAGTAAAACACACATTTAAAAAGGGTGGTTTGACCAATCAGATTTCAGCTCACATTATTAATTGGATTAACCCATGCCTATCCAGGCATGATAATATAAGTGTTACTTTTTCTATTAGTGGCCTCTAGTGGTACCATATTGAATGACACCCTATTTCAATATCAAAAATTCATAAAAACAAATACAAATCATAGTCCCTATTCAGACCATAAGGATGCAATGTATTTAATTTCTTGATCCACCAGACCTCCTTTTGTTTTAATTTAAGTTCTCTGTCGCCCCCTCTTCTATGTGTAGGGATATGATCGATTACTTGGAAGCGCAGCTGGCTAACTGTATGTCCCATTTGGGTAAAATGTGCAGATACTGGTAAAGACATGTCTTTAGATTTAATTGATGCCTTGTGCTGACTAAACCTATCCCTGGCGGCCTGAGTGGTCTCTCCGATATAACTGAGGCCACATGGACATTTGAGTGGATGGATTACATAATTGGTTTGACAGGTGTATAAACCATTGATGGTATACTGTTTACGCTTGTCATTTTGGGCCAAATATTTACCTCTAATTACTGAATTACATTGAGCACAGTGGAGACAAGGATAACATCCTTTATTGGGAGTGGTCAAATAGTTAATTTCAGACTGTTTAGTTGTCCCCACATCTGCTCTGACTAGATTATCCCTTAGATTTCTCACCCGCCTATATGATGGCATTGGTGGTAATCTAAAGGACTCAACTTCTGGATTAAATTTTGATAATATATGCCAGTGTTTCCTTACTGCTTTGAAAATGTGTTGACTTCGCTGGCTATATTCCATAGTGAGCACCAATCTATTTACATCATTTTTGATTTTGGGTTTAGCTTTACTTTTGTCAAGATCTGTAATATTTTTATTGATAATCTCCTGAGGATAACCTCTTTGGATAAACTTATTACCCATAGATTCTAGCCTAAAAGGCAGTCTATCCTGATCACTCACTATCCTCTTAGTATGTAATAACTGGCTTCTTGGGATAGAATTGAACACTGTCTCAGGATGAAAGCTTTCATACCTCAAAAGGGTATTTCTATCCGTGGGTTTAGTAAAGAGATCTATCCTGATCACTCACTATCCTCTTAGTACGTAATAACTGGCTTCTTGGGATAGAATTGAACACTGTCTCAGGATGAAAGCTTTCATACCTCAAAAGGGTATTTCTATCCGTGGGTTTAGTAAAGAGATCAGTGTTCAATTTATCATCTTGTATGTAGACAGTGGTATCCAGAAAGTTAATCTCATGTGATGAATATGTCAGTGTAAATTTAATTTTTGTCATTGAGGCATTAATTTCCTCCACAAACTGTGTCAAAGACTCCAATGAGCCCCCCCATATGCCAAAAATATCGTCTATATACCTTAGCCATAGCTTACAACAATGATTGAATGACTTATTAGCATAAACAAATTTATTTTCAAAGCCACTCATGAACAAATTGGCATATGAGGGGGCTACATTGGAGCCCATGGCCGTACCTCTCTTCTGCATATAATAAGTGTCCTGAAACAAAAAATAATTGCAGTATAGGACAAGTCTTAACAGATCATCGATAAAATCTATCTGTGTTAGGTCATATAATTTACAGTTGTTCAAAAAGCTTTTTACAGTGTCAAGGCCTGCCTCGTGAGGGATAGAGGTATACAAATTAACCACATCTAAAGAAAAGATAAACCAACTTTCTTCCATTTTTACCTTTTCTAATTTTATCAGAAAATCATTAGTGTCTTGTATGAAAGACTTCTGTTCTTTAACCATTGGGAAAAGAATTCTATCCAGAAAAATTGACACATTTGAAAAAACAGACTCTGTACATGCCACAATGGTCCGCCCTGGTGGGGATGACATATTCTTGTGAACCTTGGGCAAAGTATAAAAAACTGGTGTTATAGGGTGTTTTTTATATAGAAAATCAAATACCTGTTTAGTTATAGTATTACATTGAACTGCCCTGTCGAGAATTGTTTTTAACTCTTTTTGTATTTCAACAAGAGGATTATGGTCTAGTACTTCATAAACCCCTCCATCAGAGAGTTGATGTAAAATTTCTTGAATATAATATTTAGTGTCTAATATTACAACAGCTCCGCCCTTATCGGCATTCTTTATTGTAATATTCTTGTTGTTTTTTAAGGACAACATAGCTTTATATTCTTCTCTTGTAAGATTATAATTTTTCATCTCTGCATTTAAATTCAATTTTTTCATCAAATTATTAATATCCTGTTGTACAAACTTAATAAAAGTTTCCACACCAGAATTAATGGTAGGAGGTATGAATGGAGACTTTTTATGTAAGTTAAGATATTTCAGATCAAGGGGGTTTGTTTGCATAACACCTTCATTTATTGAGCTTTCAACACACACATTATTTGTATTATTACCACCATACATAGCTTTTAGCCTGAGCATTCTGAAAAATTTGTACAAGTCTTTATCGACTTCAAATTCATCACAGTCCTTAGTAGGGCAAAAGGAAAGTCCTTTCATTAACAAACTGTGTTCCGTCTCGGTTAGCTTGTATTCCGAGATATTAATTACTAGACTCTCCTTGTCCTGTATGGGGGAAATGTAGTCAGGCAGTTAATTTACCTTCATTTCCGCATACCTCGCCGGAACCTCCCTCCTTGTTGGCGTCTCGGCATCTGCCGGTTTCGGTTCCAGGAGCTCCGTGTATACATCCGCTGTTCTTTGGGGTCGGCGGTGCTTCCGCCCTCTCCTCCGGTATCTCCTTCCGAGCTGGAGTCTAAAAAACTTTCCACAGAAGATGATCCTTCGGCCAGTCTGTCCTGCTCTGTTAGCGCTCTCGGCGTTCTCCTCCAATGTGGTGCGTCACGTATTTCACGTTGTCTTGAAGTGTGGTCACGTGACCAGTTGTATACTCGGTGATTGGTGTAGTCAAGCTCATCGCGTATAAACTTCGATCTTTTCCTCTCCTCAAGATCTGAACGATATTGTGCCAACAATGTATCAATTTCTTCTTTAGTGGTTTTCAACATTTCCAAGGTATATTTTGTTTCCATTCCCCGCTCTGCTTCCAGCACTAATCCTTTTTGCTTGTCAATCTCTAACTGCAGACATTCTACAGTGAGCACAATTAGATCAAAAGAGCACTTATTAAGTATACTCTCAAATCTTGTTCTGTACAATTCATGGTTAGCAAGTATAGTGGGTCTCAATTTTATCCTTAGGCCTCTAGGAATTCTTTTAATACGGTGATATTCTGCTAGCGTGACTGAATGCAGCTCCAGAGAGATCAGTCTCCTCTTTGTTTTTTCATATTACCCCAAAGAACAGCAGATGTATACACGGAGCTCCTGGAACCGAAACCGGCAGATGCCGAGACGCCAACAAGGAGGGAGGTTCCGGCGAGGTATGCGGAAATGAAGGTAAATGAACTGCCTGACTACATTTCCCCCATACAGGACAAGGAGAGTCTAGTAATTAATATCTCGGAATACAAGCTAACCGAGACGGAACACAGTTTGTTAATGAAAGGACTTTCCTTCTGCCCTACTAAGGACTGTGATGAATTTGAAGTCGATAAAGACTTGTACAAATTTTTCAGAAAGCTCAGGCTAAAAGCTATGTATGTTGGTAATAATACAAATAATGTGTGTGTTGAAAGCCCAATAAATGAAGGTGTTATGCAAACAAACCCCCTTGATCTGAAATATCTTAACTTACATAAAAAGTCTCCATTCATACCTCCTACCAGTAATTCTGGTGTGGAAACTTTTATTAAGTTTGTACAACAGGATATTAATAATTTGATGAAAAAATTGAATTTAAATCCAGAGATGAAAAATTATAATCTTACAAGAGAAGAATATAAAGCTATGTTGTCCTTAAAAAACAACAAGAATATTACAATAAAGAATGCCGATAAGGGCGGAGCTGTTGTAATATTAGACACTAAATATTATATTCAAGAAATTTTACATCAACTCTCTGATGGAGGGGTTTATGAAGTACTAGACCATAATCCTCTTGTTGAAATACAAAAAGAGTTAAAAACAATTCTCGACAGGGCAGTTCAATGTAATACTATAACTAAACAGGTATTTGATTTTCTATATAAAAAACACCCTATAACACCAGTTTTTTATACTTTGCCCAAGGTTCACAAGAATATGTCATCCCCACCAGGGCGGCCCATTGTGGCATGTACAGAGTCTGTTTTTTCAAATGTGTCAATTTTTCTGGATAGAATTCTTTTCCCAATGGTTAAAGAACAGAAGTCTTTCATACAAGACACTAATGATTTTCTGATAAAATTAGAAAAGGTAAAAATGGAAGAAAGTTGGTTTATCTTTTCTTTAGATGTGGTTAATTTGTATACCTCTATCCCTCACGAGGCAGGCCTTGACACTGTAAAAAGCTTTTTGAACAACTGTAAATTATATGACCTAACACAGATAGATTTTATCGATGATCTGTTAAGACTTGTCCTATACTGCAATTATTTTTGTTTCAGGACACTTATTATATGCAGAAGAGAGGTACGGCCATGGGCTCCAATGTAGCCCCTCATATGCCAATTTGTTCATGAGTGGCTTTGAAAATAAATTTGTTTATGCTAATAAGTCATTCAATCATTGTTGTAAGCTATGGCTAAGGTATATAGACGATATTTTTGGCATATGGGGGGGCTCATTGGAGTCTTTGACACAGTTTGTGGAGGAAATTAATGCCTCAATGACAAACATTAAATTTACACTGACATATTCATCACATGAGATTAACTTTCTGGATACCACTGTCTACATACAAGATGATAAATTGAACACTGATCTCTTTACTAAACCCACGGATAGAAATACCCTTTTGAGGTATGAAAGCTTTCATCCTGAGACAGTGTTCAATTCTATCCCAAGAAGCCAGTTATTACATACTAAGAGGATAGTGAGTGATCAGGATAGACTGCCTTTTAGGCTAGAATCTATGGGTAATAAGTTTATCCAAAGAGGTTATCCTCAGGAGATTATCAATAAAAATATTACAGATCTTGACAAAAGTAAAGCTAAACCCAAAATCAAAAATGATGTAAATAGATTGGTGCTCACTATGGAATATAGCCAGCGAAGTCAACACATTTTCAAAGCAGTAAGGAAACACTGGCATATATTATCAAAATTTAATCCAGAAGTTGAGTCCTTTAGATTACCACCAATGCCATCATATAGGCGGGTGAGAAATCTAAGGGATAATCTAGTCAGAGCAGATGTGGGGACAACTAAACAGTCTGAAATTAACTATTTGACCACTCCCAATAAAGGATGTTATCCTTGTCTCCACTGTGCTCAATGTAATTCAGTAATTAGAGGTAAATATTTGGCCCAAAATGACAAGCGTAAACAGTATACCATCAATGGTTTATACACCTGTCAAACCAATTATGTAATCCATCCACTCAAATGTCCATGTGGCCTCAGTTATATCGGAGAGACCACTCAGGCCGCCAGGGATAGGTTTAGTCAGCACAAGGCATCAATTAAATCTAAAGACATGTCTTTACCAGTATCTGCACATTTTACCCAAATGGGACATACAGTTAGCCAGCTGCGCTTCCAAGTAATCGATCATATCCCTACACATAGAAGAGGGGGCGACAGAGAACTTAAATTAAAACAAAAGGAGGTCTGGTGGATCAAGAAATTAAATACATTGCATCCTTATGGTCTGAATAGGGACTATGATTTGTATTTGTTTTTATGAATTTTTGATATTGAAATAGGGTGTCATTCAATATGGTACCACTAGAGGCCACTAATAGAAAAAGTAACACTTATATTATCATGCCTGGATAGGCATGGGTTAATCCAATTAATAATGTGAGCTGAAATCTGATTGGTCAAACCACCCTTTTTAAATGTGTGTTTTACTGTGTCCGAAACGTCGCTGTTTTAATGGTTGTGATATCACCAATAAAGAAATAATTCACCTTTAAGAATATTGATGCAGTGGTGCTGTTACTTTCTACATATGGACTATATATATATATATATATATATATATATATATATATATATATAACTAATAGCGCACAATCTATATATATATATAACTAATAGCGCACAATATATATATATATATATATATATATATAACTAATAGCGCACAATATATATATATATATATATATATATAAAACTAATAGCGCACAATATATATATATATATATATATAACTAATAGCGCACAATATATATATATATATATAACTAATAGCTCACAATCTATATATATATATATATATATAACTAATAGCGCACAATATATATATATATATATATATATATATCACTAATAGCGCACAATATATATATATATAAAACTAATAGCGCACAATATATATATATATATAACTAATAGCGCACAATCTATATATATATATATATATATAACTAATAGCACACAATCTATATATATATAAATAATAACGCACAATATATATATATATATATATATATATAACTAATAGCGCACAATCTATATATATATACATAACTAATAGCGCACAATATATATATATAACTAATAGCGCACAATCTATATATAAATAACTAATAGCGCACAATCTATATATATATATATATATATATATATATATATATATTTATTACTAATAGCGCACAATCTATATATATATAACTAATAGCGCACAATCTGTATATATATAACTAATAGCGCACAATCTGGTATCTCACAATATAACTAATAGCGCACAATCTGGTATCTCACAATATAACTAATAGCACACAATCTGGTATCTTACAATATAACTAATTGCGCACAATCTGGTATCTCACAATATAACTAATAGCACACAATCTGGTATCTCACAATATAACTAATAGCGCACAATCTGGTATTTCACCATATAACTAATAGCGCACAATCTGGTATCTCACAATATAACTAATAGCGCACAATCTGGTATCTCACAATATACCTAATAGCGCACAATCTGGTATCTCAAAATATAACTAATAGCGGACAATCTGGTATTTCACAATATAACTAATAGCGCACAATCTGGTATCTCACAATATAACTAATAGCGCACAATCTGCTATCTCACAATATAACTAATAGCGCACAATCTGCTATCTCACAATATAACTAATAGCGCACAATCTGGTATCTCACAATATACCTAATAGCGCACAATCTGGTATTTCACAATATAACTAATAGCGCACAATCTGGTATTTCACCATATAACTAATAGCGCACAATCTGGTATTTCACCATATAACTAATAGCGCACAATCTGGTATCTCACAATATAACTAATAGCGCACAATCTGGTATTTCACAATATAACTAATAGCGCACAATCTGCTATCTCACAATATAACTAATAGCGCACAATCTGCTATCTCACAATATAACTAATAGCGCACAATCTGGTATCTCACAATATAACTAATAGCGCACAATCTGGTATCTCACAATATAACTAATAGCGCACAATCTGTTATTTCACCATATAACTAATAGCGCACAATCTGGTATCTCACAATATAACTAATAGCGCACAATCTGGTATCTCACAATATAACTAATAGCGCACAATCTGGTATTTCACAATATAACTAATAGCGCAAAATCTGCTATCTCACAATATAACTAATAGCGCACAATCTGGTATTTCACAATATAACTAATAGCGCACAATCTGGTATCTCACAATATACCTAATAGCGCACAATCTAGTATTTCACAATATAACTAATAGCGCACAATCTGGTATTTCACCATATAACTAATAGCGCACAATCTGGTATTTCACCATATAACTAATAGCGCACAATCTGGTATCTCACAATATAACTAATAGCGCACAATCTGGTATTTCACAATATAACTAATAGCGCACAATCTGGTATTTCACCATATAACTAATAGCGCAGAATCTGGTATTTCACCATATAACTAATAGCGCACAATCTGGTATTTCACCATATAACTAATAGCGCACAATCTGCTATCTCACAATATAACTAATAGCGCACAATCTGCTATCTCACAATATAACTAATAGCGCACAATCTGCTATCTCACAATATAACTAATAGCGCACAATCTGCTATCTCAAAATATAACTAATAGCGCACAATATGGTATTTCACCATATAACTAATAGTGCACAATCTGGTATCTCACAATATAACTAATAGCGCACAATCTGGTATCTCACAATATAAGTAATAGCGCACAATCTGGTATCTCACAATATAACTAATAGCGCACAATCTGCTATCTCACAATATAACTAATAGCGCACAATCTGCTATCTCACAATATAACTAATAGCGCACAATCTGGTATTTCACCATATAACTAATAGCGCACAATCTGGTATCTCACAATATAACTAATAGCGCACAATCTGGTATCTCACAATATAACTAATACGCACAATCTGGTATTTCACAATATAACTAATAGCGCACAATCTGGTATCTCACAATATAACTAATAGCGCACAATCTGGTATTTCACAATATAACTAATAGCGCACAATCTGGTATCTCACAATATAGCTAATAGCGCACAATCTGGTATCTCACAATATAACTAATAGCGCACAATCTGGTATCTCACAATATAACTAATAGCGCACAATCTGGTATCTCACAATATAACTAATAGCGCACAATCTGGTATCTCACAATATAACTAATAGCGCACAATCTGGTATTTCACAATATAACTTTGTGTTAAATAGATCGATGTCACCTTATATAAAATAGATAAATGAACCAATACTAGTATAAAATGAAATAGCAATTTTAATCAATTTAAAAATCAATCTGAGTATAACTAAAACCCATCAACGATTAAAATCCAAAATTCAGATAAAAGATAAAAATCTCTTAAACAGCTAAAACATATATGTGTTATTACCAGATAAACATTCACACTGCTCATTTAACAATACAATCTCTCAGACTCTTAATGCACATAACAGACTATATAAATGCCAGTATCACTAGTGTCCAGCTGATACTTTCTCTTATGGGGATCCCCAACTTAGATTCTTATAGATTCGGAAGTCAATAAGGGCTAAATTATCTGCAGTTCTCCAACACAAGTTACTAATATGTGTGCCCCCGGATGTCAGCGTCCTCGCTTTACCTTCAGTAGCTCCTTTTCAATATGGCTACAGATCAAAGTGGTTTATCTCATTCCCTTACCGCTGTATTAGTGATTGGAACAGTCAATGATACTGAATGGAGCTGGGAGGCTCTCTTACCTCCAAAGAGAGGTCAGGTGTTGGTGCGGTAGCCATGGGCTGCACGCTGAAACATTACCAGTTGCCTTTGAGTAGTTAGTGTCATCTCCATCTGTAGATCCTCTGCAGCAGCCTTTTGCAAGTATCCTGGATCCCTTGCCTCGGCCCTGAGCCAACAAGTGCAGTGTAGCCACAAAGAAATTGAAATACTTACCTGCTGAAAAGGTATTGGAGCAACAGCGAATCACCTGTATAGAGAGAGTATTTAAGGACAGAGGATGCAGGAAGTGGTATCTTGATAAAGAACCTGAAAGGGGTTGAAACGCATAGAGGACTTTTCCTGCCATTTACTGTGGACTGTTTAAAATTTTGCAGCTAAGCTGATCTCTGCGTACCCTGATGTACTGAAGTGCAGAGGATCGTCTGGATACTTGCGCAAGTAGTCACCTAGGATCCGGGAACCGGGTGACGTCACTCACGGAAATCTGAAAGCCAGGAACCGAAGGAGAAGCCATAGTGTCGGGTCAGGTGAGGAGGCCGACAAGTAGACACTTAGAGGAGGTAAGAGAGACTCCCAGCTCCATTCAGTATCATTGACTGTTCCAATCACTAATACAGCGGTAAGGGAATGAGATAAACCACTTTGATCTGTAGCCATATTGAAAAGGAGCTACTGAAGGTAAAGCGAGGACGCTGACATCCGTGGGCACACATATTAGTAACTTGTGTTGGAGAACTGCAGATAATTTAGCCCATATTGACTTCCGAATCTATAAGAATCTAAGTTGGGGACCCCCATAAGAGAAAGTATCAGCTGGACACTTGGAATACTGGCATTTATATAGTCTGTTATGTGCATTAAGAGTCTGAGAGATTGTATTGTTGAATGAGAAGTGTGAATGTTTATCTGGTAATAACACATATATGTTTTAGCTGTTTAAGAGATTTTTATCTTTTATCTGAATTTTGGATTTTAATCATTGATGGGGTTTAGTTATACTCAGATTAATTTTTATATTGATTAAAATTGCTATTTCATTTAATACTAGTATTGGTTCATTTATCTATTTTATATAAGGTGACATCGATCTATTTAACACAAAGTGATACCACTTATCTAAAAATCCTACTGCTTTTTAGCGCCTTCTATACCTATTGCTTTACTAATTTATATCTTTTGAATTGTCTAGGGAGGAGACAATTACCATAGTTAGGCATAGTAGGATTGGTCTAGCGCTGTACCCTATCTATCTTTGTTATTTCACAATATAACTTATAGCGCACAATCTGGTATCTCCCAATTTAACTAATAGCGCACAATCTGCTATCTCACAATATAACTAATAGCGCACAATCTGGTATCTCACAATATAACTAATAGCGCACAATCTGGTATCTCACAATATAACTAATAGCGCACAATCTGCTATCTCACAATATAACTAATAGCGCACAATCTGCTATCTCACAATATAACTAATAGCGCACAATCTGGTATCTCACAATGTACCTAATAGCGCACAATCTGGTATTTCACCATATAACTAATTGCGCACAATCTGGTATTTCACCATATAACTAATAGCGCACAATCTGGTATCTCACAATATAACTAATAGCGCACAATCTGGTATTTCACAATATAACTAATAGCGCACAATCTGGTATCTCACAATTTAACTAATAGCGCACCAACTGGTATCTCACAATATAACTAATAGCGCACAATCTGGTATCTCACAATATAACTAATAGCGCACAATCTGGTATCTCACAATATAACTAATAGCGCACAATCTGCTATCTCACAATATAACTAATAGCGCACAATCTGCTATCTCACAATATAACTAATAGCGCACAATCTGGTATCTCACAATGTACCTAATAGCGCACAATCTGGTATTTCACCATATAACTAATTGCGCACAATCTGGTATTTCACCATATAACTAATAGCGCACAATCTGGTATCTCACAATATAACTAATAGCGCACAATCTGGTATTTCACAATATAACTAATAGCGCACAATCTGGTATCTCACAATATAACTAATAGCGCACAATCTGCTATCTCACAATATAACTAATAGCGCACAATCTGGTATCTCACAATATAACTAATAGCGCACAATCTGGTATCTCACAATATAACTAATAGCGCACAATCTGGTATCTCACAATATAACTAATAGCGCACAATCTACTATCTCACAATATAACTAATAGCGCACAATCTGCTATCTCACAATATAACTAATAGCGCACAATCTGCTATCTCACAATATAACTAATAGCGCACAATCTGCTATCTCACAATATACCTAATAGCGCACAATCTGGTATCTGAAAATATAACTAATAGCGCACAATCTGGTATTTCACAATATAACTAATAGCGCACAATCTGGTATCTCACAATATAACTAATAGCGCACAATCTGCTATCTCACAATATAACTAATAGCGCACAATCTGCTATCTCACAATATAACTAATAGCGCACAATCTGGTATCTCACAATGTACCTAATAGCGCACAATCTGGTATTTCACCATATAACTAATTGCGCACAATCTGGTATTTCACCATATAACTAATAGCGCACAATCTGGTATCTCACAATATAACTAATAGCGCACAATCTGGTATTTCACAATATAACTAATAGCGCACAATCTGCTATCTCACAATATAACTAATAGCGCACAATCTGGTATCTCACAATATAACTAATAGCGCAAAATCTGGTATTTCACCATATAACTAATAGCGCACAATCTGGTATCTCACAATATAACTAATAGCGCACAATCTGGTATCTCACAATATAACTAATAGCGCACAATCTGGTATTTCACAATATAACTAATAGCGCAAAATCTGCTATATCACAATAAAACTAATAGCGCACAATCTGGTATTTCACAATATAACTAATAGCGCACAATCTGGTATCTCACAATATACCTAATAGCGCACAATCTGCTATCTCACACTATAACTAATAGCGCACAATCTGGTATTTCACCATATAACTAATAGCGCACAATCTGGTATCTCACAATATAACTAATAGCGCACAATCTGGTATCTCACAATATAACTAATAGCGCACAATCTGGTATTTCACAATATAACTAATAGCGCACAATCTGCTATCTCACAATATAACTAATAGCGCACAATCTGCTATCTCACAATATAACTAATAGCGCAAAATCTGGTATTTCACCATATAACTAATAGCGCACAATCTGGTATCTCACAATATAACTAATAGCGCACAATCTGGTATTTCACAATATAACTAATAGCGCACAATCTGCTATCTCACAATATAACTAATAGCGCACAATCTGGTTTCACAATATAACTAATAGCGCAAAATCTGGTATTTCACCATATAACTAATAGCGCACAATCTGGTATCTCACAATATAACTAATAGCGCACAATCTGGTATCTCACAATATAACTAATAGCGCACAATCTGGTATTTCACAATATAACTAATAGCGCAAAATCTGCTATATCACAATAAAACTAATAGCGCACAATCTGGTATTTCACAATATAACTAATAGCGCACAATCTGGTATCTCACAATATACCTAATAGCGCACAATCTGCTATCTCACAATATAACTAATAGCGCACAATCTGGTATTTCACCATATAACTAATAGCGCACAATCTGGTATCTCACAATATAACTAATAGCGCACAATCTGGTATCTCACAATATAACTAATAGCGCACAATCTGGTATTTCACAATATAACTAATAGCGCACAATCTGGTATCTCACAATATAACTAATAGCGCACAATCTACTATCTCACAATATAACTAATAGCGCACAATCTGCTATCTCACAATATAACTAATAGCGCACAATCTGGTATCTCACAATATAACTAATAGCGCACAATCTGCTATCTCACAATATACCTAATAGCGCACAATCTGGTATCTGCAAAATATAACCTAATAGCGCACAATCTGGTAATTTCACAATATAACTAATAGCGCACAATCTGGTATCTCACAATATAACTAATAGCGCACAATCTGCTATCTCACAATATAACTAATAGCGCACAATCTGCTATCTCACAATATAACTAATAGCGCACAATCTGGTATCTCACAATGTACCTAATAGCGCACAATCTGGTATTTCACCATATAACTAATAGCGCACAATCTGGTATCTCACCATATAACTAATAGCGCACAATCTGGTATCTCACAATATAACTAATAGCGCACAATCTGGTATTCTCACAATATAACTAATAGCGCACAATCTGCTATCTCACAATATAACTAATAGCGCACAATCTGGCTATCTCACAATATAACTAATAGCGCAAAATCTGCGTATTCTCACAATATAACTAATAGCGCACAATCTGGTATCTCACAATATAACTAATAGCGCACAATCTGGTATCTCACAATATAACTAATAGCGCACAATCTGGTATCTCACAATATAACTAATAGCGCACAATCTGCTATCTCACAATATAACTAATAGCGCACAATCTGGTATCTCACAATATAACTAATAGCGCACAATCTGGTATCTCACAATATACCTAATAGCGCACAATCTGCTATCTCACAATATAACTAATAGCGCACAATCTGGTATTTCACCATATAACTAATAGCGCACAATCTGGTATCTCACCATATAACTAATAGCGCACAATCTGGTATCTCACAATATAACTAATAGCGCACAATCTGGTATCTCACAATATAACTAATAGCGCACAATCTGCTATCTCACAATATAACTAATAGCGCACAATCTGGTATCTCACAATATAACTAATAGCGCACAATCTGGTATCTCACAATATAACTAATAGCGCACAATCTGGTATCTCACAATATAACTAATAGCGCACAATCTGGTATCTCACAATATAACTAATAGCGCACAATCTGCTATCTCACAATATAACTAATAGCGCACAATCTGCTATCTCACAATATAACTAATAGCGCACAATCTGGTATTTCACCATATAACTAATAGCGCACAATCTGGTATCTCACAATATAACTAATAGCGCACAATCTGGTATCTCACAATATAACTAATAGCGCACAATCTGGTATCTCACAATATAACTAATAGCGCACAATCTGCTATCTCACAATATAACTAATAGCGCACAATCTGGTATTTCACAATATAACTAATAGCGCACAATCTGGTATCTCACAATATAACTAATAGCGCACAATCTGCTATCTCACAATATAACTAATAGCGCACAATCTGGTATTTCACCATATAACTAATAGCGCACAATCTGGTATCTCACAATATAACTAATAGCGCACAATCTGGTATCTCACAATATAACTAATAGCGCACAATCTGGTATCTCACAATATAACTAATAGCGCACAATCTGCTATCTCACAATATAACTAATAGCGCACAATCTGCTATCTCACAATATAACTAATAGCGCACAATCTGGTATCTCACCATATAACTAATAGCGCACAATCTGGTATCTCACAATATAACTAATAGCGCACAATCTGGTATCTCACAATATAACTAATAGCGCACAATCTGGTATTTCACAATATAACTAATAGCGCACAATCTGGTATCTCACAATATAACTAATAGCGCACAATCTGGTATTTCACAATATAACTAATAGCGCACAATCTGGTATCTCACAATATAACTAATAGCGCACAATCTGGTATCTCACAATATAACTAATAGCGCACAATCTGGTATTTCACAATATAACTAATAGCGCACAATCTGGTATCTCACAATATAACTAATAGCGCACAATCTGGTATCTCACAATATAACTAATAGCGCACAATCTGGTATCTCACAATATAACTAATAGCGCACAATCTGCTATCTCACAATATAACTAATAGCGCACAATCTGGTATCTCACAATATAACTAATAGCGCACAATCTGCTATCTCACAATATAACTAATAGCGCACAATCTGGTATCTCACAATATAACTAATAGCGCACAATCTGGTATCTCACAATATAACTAATAGCGCACAATCTGGTATCTCACAATATAACTAATAGCGCACAATCTGCTATCTCACAATATAACTAATAGCGCACAATCTGCTATCTCACAATATAACTAATAGCGCACAATCTGGTATCTCACAATATAACTAATAGCGCACAATCTGTATATATATATAACTAATAGCGCACAATCTGGTATCTCACAATATAACTAATAGCGCACAATCTGCTATCTCACAATATAACTAATAGCGCACAATCTGGTATCTCACAATATAACTAATAGCGCACAATCTGGTATCTCACAATATAACTAATAGCGCACAATCTGGTATCTCACAATATAACTAATAGCGCACAATCTGGTATCTCACAATATACCTAATAGCGCACAATCTGGTATTCTCACAATATAACTAATAGCGCACAATCTGGTATTCTCACCATATAACTAATAGCGCACAATCGTGTATCTCACAATATAACTAATAGCGCACAATCTGGTATCTCACAATATAACTAATAGCGCACAATCTGGTATTTCACAATATAACTAATAGCGCACAATCTGGTATCTCACAATATAACTAATAGCGCACAATCTGCTATTCTCACAATATAACTAATAGCGCACAATCTGGTATCTCACAATATAACTAATAGCGCACAATCTGGTATCTCACAATATAACTAATAGCGCACAATCTGGTATCTCACAATATAACTAATAGCGCACAATCTGGTATTTCACAATATAACTAATAGCGCACAATCTGCTATCTCACAATATAACTAATAGCGCACAATCTGTATATATATAACTAATAGCGCACAATCTGGTATTTCACAATATAACTAATAGCGCACAATCTGGTATCTCACAATATACCTAATAGCGCACAATCTGCTATCTCACAATATAACTAATAGCGCACAATCTGGTATTTCACCATATAACTAATAGCGCACAATCTGGTATCTCACAATATAACTAATAGCGCACAATCTGGTATCTCACAATATAACTAATAGCGCACAATCTGCTATCTCACAATATAACTAATAGCGCACAATCTGCTATCTCACAATATAACTAATAGCGCACAATCTGGTATCTCACAATATAACTAATAGCGCACAATCTGCTATCTCACAATATAACTAATAGCGCACAATCTGGTATCTCACAATATAACTAATAGCGCACAATCTGCTATCTCAAAATATAACTAATAGCGCACAATCTGGTATCTCACAATATAACTAATAGCGCACAATCTACTATCTCACAATATAACTAATAGCGCACAATCTGCTATCTCACAATATAACTAATAGCGCACAATCTGGTATCTCACAATATAACTAATAGCGCACAATCTGCTATCTCACAATATACCTAATAGCGCACAATCTGGTATCTCAAAATATAACTAATAGTGCACAATCTGGTATTTCACAATATAACTAATAGCGCACAATCTGGTATCTCACAATATAACTAATAGCGCACAATCTGCTATCTCACAATATAACTAATAGCGCACAATCTGCTATCTCACAATATAACTAATAGCGCACAATCTGGTATCTCACAATGTACCTAATAGCGCACAATCTGGTATTTCACAATATAACTAATAGCGCACAATCTGGTATTTCACCATATAACTAATAGCGCACAATCTGGTATTTCACCATATAACTAATAGCGCACAATCTGGTATCTCACAATATAACTAATAGCGCACAATCTGGTATTTCACAATATAACTAATAGCGCACAATCTGCTATCTCACAATATAACTAATAGCGCACAATCTGCTATCTCACAATATAACTAATAGCGCACAATCTGGTATCTCAAAATATAACTAATAGTGCACAATCTGGTATTTCACAATATAACTAATAGCGCACAATCTGGTATCTCACAATATAACTAATAGCGCACAATCTGCTATCTCACAATATAACTAATAGCGCACAATCTGCTATCTCACAATATAACTAATAGCGCACAATCTGGTATCTCACAATGTACCTAATAGCGCACAATCTGGTATTTCACAATATAACTAATAGCGCACAATCTGGTATTTCACCATATAACTAATAGCGCACAATCTGGTATTTCACCATATAACTAATAGCGCACAATCTGGTATCTCACAATATAACTAATAGCGCACAATCTGGTATTTCACAATATAACTAATAGCGCACAATCTGCTATCTCACAATATAACTAATAGCGCACAATCTGCTATCTCACAATATAACTAATAGCGCACAATCTGGTATCTCACAATATAACTAATAGCGCACAATCTGGTATTTGACCATATAACTAATAGCGCACAATCTGGTATCTCACAATATAACTAATAGCGCACAATCTGGTATCTCACAATATAAAAAATAGCGCACAATCTGGTATTTCACAATATAACTAATAGCGCAAAATCTGGTATCTCACAATATAACTAATAGCGCACAATCTGGTATTTCACAATATAACTAATAGCGCACAATCTGGTATCTCACAATATACCTAATAGCGCACAATCTGGTATTTCACAATATAACTAATAGCGCACAATCTGGTATTTCACCATATAACTAATAGCGCACAATCTGGTATTTCACAATATAACTAATAGCGCACAATCTGGTATCTCACAATATAACTAATAGCGCACAATCTGGTATTTCACAATATAACTAATAGCGCACAATCTGGTATTTCACCATATAACTAATAGCGCACAATCTGGTATTTCACCATATAACTAATAGCGCACAATCTGGTATTTCACCATATAACTAATAGCGCACAATCTGCTATCTCACAATATAACTAATAGCGCACAATCTGCTATCTCACAATATAACTAATAGCGCACAATCTGGTATCTCACAATATAACTAATAGCGCACAATCTGCTATCTCACAATATAACTAATAGCGCACAATCTGCTATCTCACAATATAACTAATAGCGCACAATCTGGTATTTCACCATATAACTAATAGCGCACAATCTGGTATCTCACAATATAACTAATAGCGCACAATCTGGTATCTCACAATATAAGTAATAGCGCACAATCTGGTATCTCACAATATAACTAATAGCGCACAATCTGCTATCTCACAATATAACTAATAGCGCACAATCTGCTATCTCACAATATAACTAATAGCGCACAATCTGGTATTTCACCATATAACTAATAGCGCACAATCTGGTATCTCACAATATAACTAATAGCGCACAATCTGGTATCTCACAATATAACTAATACGCACAATCTGGTATTTCACAATATAACTAATAGCGCACAATCTGATATCTCACAATATAACTAATAGCGCACAATCTGGTATTTCACAATATAACTAATAGCGCACAATCTGGTATCTCACAATATAACTAATAGCGCACAATCTGGTATCTCACAATATAACTAATAGCGCACAATCTGGTATCTCACAATATAACTAATAGCGCACAATCTGGTATCTCACAATATAACTAATAGCGCACAATCTGCTATCTCACAATATAACTAATAGCGCACAATCTGCTATCTCACAATATAACTAATAGCGCACAATCTGGTATCTCACAATATAACTAATAGCGCACAATCTGGTATTTCACAATATAACTTTGTGTTAAATAGATCGATGTCACCTTATATAAAATAGATAAATGAACCAATACTAGTATAAAATGAAATAGCAATTTTAATCAATATAAAAATCAATCTGAGTATAACTAAAACCCATCAATGATTAAAATCCAAAATTCAGATAAAAGATAAAAATCTCTTAAACAGCTTAAACATATATGTGTTATTACCAGATAAACATTCACACTGCTCATTTAACAATACAATCTCTCAGACTCTTAATGCACATAACAGACTATATAAATGCCAGTATCACTAGTGTCCAGCTGATACTTTCTCTTATGGGGATCTCCAACTTAGATTCTTATAGATTCGGAAGTCAATAAGGGCTAAATTATCTGCAGTTCTCCAACACAAGTTACTAATATGTGTGCCCACGGATGTCAGCGTCCTCGCTTTACCTTCAGTAGCTCCTTTTCAATATGGCTACAGATCAAAGTGGTTTATCTCATTCCCTTACCGCTGTATTAGTGATTGGAATAGTCAATGATACTGAATGGAACTGGGAGGCTCTCTTACCTCCAAAGAGAGGTCAGGTGTTGGTGCGGTAGCCATGGGCTGCACGCTGAAACATTACCAGTTGCCTTTGAGTAGTTAGTGTCATCTCCGTCTGTAGATCCTCTGCAGCAGCCTTTTGCAAGTATCCTGGATCCCTTGCCTCGGCCCTGAGCCAACAAGTGCAGTGTAGCCACAAAGAAATTGAAATACTTACCTGCTGAAAAGGTATTGGAGCAACAGCGAATCACCTGTATAGAGAGAGTATTTAAGGACAGAGGATGCAGGAAGTGGTATCTTGATAAAGAACCTGAAAGGGGTTGAAACGCATAGAGGACTTTTCCTGCCATTTACTGTGGACTGTTTGACATTTTGCAGCTAAGCTGAACTCTGCGTACCCTGATGTACTGAAGTGCAGAGGATCGTCTGCATACTTGCGCAAGTAGTCACCTAGGATCCGGGAACCGGGTGACGTCACTCACGGAAATCTGAAAGCCAGGAACCGAAGGAGAAGCCATAGTGTCGGGTCAGGTGAGGAGGCCGACAAGTAGACACTTAGAGGAGGTAAGAGAGACTCCCAGCTCCATTCAGTATCATTGACTATTCCAATCACTAATACAGCGGTAAGGGAATGAGATAAACCACTTTGATCTGTAGCCATATTGAAAAGGAGCTACTGAAGGTAAAGCGAGGACGCTGACATCCGTGGGCACACATATTAGTAACTCGTGTTGGAGAACTGCAGATAATTTAGCCCATATTGACTTCCGAATCTATAAGAATCTGGTATCTCACAATATAACTAATAGCGCACAATCTGCTATCTCACAATATACCTAATAGCGCACAATCTGGTATCTCAAAATATAACTAATAGTGCACAATCTGGTATTTCACAATATAACTAATAGCGCACAATCTGGTATCTAACAATATAACTAATAGCGCACAATCTGCTATCTCACAATATAACTAATAGCGCACAATCTGCTATCTCACAATATAACTAATAGCGCACAATCTGGTATCTCACAATGTACCTAATAGCGCACAATCTGGTATTTCACAATATAACTAATAGCGCACAATCTGGTATTTCACCATATAACTAATAGCGCACAATCTGGTATTTCACCATATAACTAATAGCGCACAATCTGGTATCTCACAATATAACTAATAGCGCACAATCTGGTATTTCACAATATAACTAATAGCGCACAATCTGCTATCTCACAATATAACTAATAGCGCACAATCTGCTATCTCACAATATAACTAATAGCGCACAATCTGGTATCTCAAAATATAACTAATAGTGCACAATCTGGTATTTCACAATATAACTAATAGCGCACAATCTGGTATCTCACAATATAACTAATAGCGCACAATCTGCTATCTCACAATATAACTAATAGCGCACAATCTGCTATCTCACAATATAACTAATAGCGCACAATCTGGTATCTCACAATATAACTAATAGCGCACAATCTGGTATTTCACAATATAACTAATAGCGCACAATCTGGTATTTCACCATATAACTAATAGCGCACAATCTGGTATTTCACCATATAACTAATAGCGCACAATCTGGTATCTCACAATATAACTAATAGCGCACAATCTGGTATTTCACAATATAACTAATAGCGCACAATCTGCTATCTCACAATATAACTAATAGCGCACAATCTGCTATCTCACAATATAACTAATAGCGCACAATCTGGTATCTCACAATATAACTAATAGCGCACAATCTGGTATTTCACCATATAACTAATAGCGCACAATCTGGTATCTCACAATATAACTAATAGCGCACAATCTGGTATCTCACAATATAAAAAATAGCGCACAATCTGGTATTTCACAATATAACTAATAGCGCAAAATCTGCTATCTCACAATATAACTAATAGCGCACAATCTGGTATTTCACAATATAACTAATAGCGCACAATCTGGTATCTCACAATATACCTAATAGCGCACAATCTGGTATTTCACAATATAACTAATAGCGCACAATCTGGTATTTCACCATATAACTAATAGCGCACAATCTGGTATTTCACCATATAACTAATAGCGCACAATCTGGTATCTCACAATATAACTAATAGCGCACAATCTGGTATTTCACAATATAACTAATAGCGCACAATCTGGTATTTCACCATATAACTAATAGCGCACAATCTGGTATTTCACCATATAACTAATAGCGCACAATCTGGTATTTCACCATATAACTAATAGCGCACAATCTGCTATCTCACAATATAACTAATAGCGCACAATCTGCTATCTCACAATATAACTAATAGCGCACAATCTGGTATCTCACAATATAACTAATAGCGCACAATCTGCTATCTCACAATATAACTAATAGCGCACAATCTGCTATCTCACAATATAACTAATAGCGCACAATCTGGTATTTCACCATATAACTAATAGCGCACAATCTGGTATCTCACAATATAACTAATAGCGCACAATCTGGTATCTCACAATATAAGTAATAGCGCACAATCTGGTATCTCACAATATAACTAATAGCGCACAATCTGGTATCTCACAATATAACTAATAGCGCACAATCTGCTATCTCACAATATAACTAATAGCGCACAATCTGGTATTTCACCATATAACTAATAGCGCACAATCTGGTATCTCACAATATAACTAATAGCGCACAATGTGGTATCTCACAATATAACTAATACGCACAATCTGGTATTTCACAATATAACTAATAGCGCACAATCTGGTATCTCACAATATAACTAATAGCGCACAATCTGGTATTTCACAATATAACTAATAGCGCACAATCTGGTATCTCACAATATAACTAATAGCGCACAATCTGGTATCTCACAATATAACTAATAGCGCACAATCTGGTATCTCACAATATAACTAATAGCGCACAATCTGGTATCTCACAATATAACTAATAGCGCACAATCTGCTATCTCACAATATAACTAATAGCGCACAATCTGCTATCTCACAATATAACTAATAGCGCACAATCTGGTAACTCACAATATAACTAATAGCGCACAATCTGGTATTTCACAATATAACTTTGTGTTAAATAGATCGATGTCACCTTATATAAAATAGATAAATGAACCAATACTAGTATAAAATGAAATAGCAATTTTAATCAATATAAAAATCAATCTGAGTATAACTAAAACCCATCAATGATTAAAATCCAAAATTCAGATAAAAGATAAAAATCTCTTAAACAGCTTAAACATATATGTGTTATTACCAGATAAACATTCACACTGCTCATTTAACAATACAATCTCTCAGACTCTTAATGCACATAACAGACTATATAAATGCCAGTATCACTAGTGTCCAGCTGATACTTTCTCTTATGGGGATCTCCAACTTAGATTCTTATAGATTCGGAAGTCAATAAGGGCTAAATTATCTGCAGTTCTCCAACACAAGTTACTAATATGTGTGCCCACGGATGTCAGCGTCCTCGCTTTACCTTCAGTAGCTCCTTTTCAATATGGCTACAGATCAAAGTGGTTTATCTCATTCCCTTACCGCTGTATTAGTGATTGGAATAGTCAATGATACTGAATGGAACTGGGAGGCTCTCTTACCTCCAAAGAGAGGTCAGGTGTTGGTGCGGTAGCCATGGGCTGCACGCTGAAACATTACCAGTTGCCTTTGAGTAGTTAGTGTCATCTCCGTCTGTAGATCCTCTGCAGCAGCCTTTTGCAAGTATCCTGGATCCCTTGCCTCGGCCCTGAGCCAACAAGTGCAGTGTAGCCACAAAGAAATTGAAATACTTACCTGCTGAAAAGGTATTGGAGCAACAGCGAATCACCTGTATAGAGAGAGTATTTAAGGACAGAGGATGCAGGAAGTGGTATCTTGATAAAGAACCTGAAAGGGGTTGAAACGCATAGAGGACTTTTCCTGCCATTTACTGTGGACTGTTTGACATTTTGCAGCTAAGCTGAACTCTGCGTACCCTGATGTACTGAAGTGCAGAGGATCGTCTGCATACTTGCGCAAGTAGTCACCTAGGATCCGGGAACCGGGTGACGTCACTCACGGAAATCTGAAAGCCAGGAACCGAAGGAGAAGCCATAGTGTCGGGTCAGGTGAGGAGGCCGACAAGTAGACACTTAGAGGAGGTAAGAGAGACTCCCAGCTCCATTCAGTATCATTGACTATTCCAATCACTAATACAGCGGTAAGGGAATGAGATAAACCACTTTGATCTGTAGCCATATTGAAAAGGAGCTACTGAAGGTAAAGCGAGGACGCTGACATCCGTGGGCACACATATTAGTAACTCGTGTTGGAGAACTGCAGATAATTTAGCCCATATTGACTTCCGAATCTATAAGAATCTAAGTTGGGGACCCCCATAAGAGAAAGTATCAGCTGGACACTTGGAATACTGGCATTTATATAGTCTGTTATGTGCATTAAGAGTCTGAGAGATTGTATTGTTGAATGAGAAGTGTGAATGTTTATCTGGTAATAACACATATATGTTTTAGCTGTTTAAGAGATTTTTATCTTTTATCTGAATTTTGGATTTTAATCATTGATGGGTTTTAGTTATACTCAGATTAATTTTTATATTGATTAAAATTGCTATTTCATTTAATACTAGTATTGGTTCATTTATCTATTTTATATAAGGTGACATCGATCTATTTAACACAAAGTGATACCACTTATCTATAAATCCTACTGCTTTTTAGCGCCTTCTATACCTATTGCTTTACTAATTTATATCTTTTGAATTGTCTAGGGAGGAGACAATTACCATAGTTAGGCATAGTAGGATTGGTCTAGCGCTGTACCCTATCTATCTTTGTTATTTCACAATATAACTAATAGCGCACAATCTGGTATCTCCCAATATAACTAATAGCGCACAATCTGCTATCTCACAATATAACTAATAGCGCACAATCTGGTATCTCACAATATAACTAATAGCGCACAATCTGGTATCTCACAATATAACTAATAGCGCACAATCTGGTATCTCACAATATAACTAATAGCGCACAATCTGGTATCTCACAATATAACTAATAGCGCACAATCTGGTATCTCCCAATATAACTAATAGCGCACAATCTGCTATCTCACAATATAACTAATAGCGCACAATCTGCTATCTCACAATATAACTAATAGCGCACAATCTGGTATCTCACAATATAACTAATAGCGCACAATCTGGTATCTCACAATATAACTAATAGCACACAATCTGGTATCTCACAATATAACTAATAGCGCACAATCTGCTATCTCACAATATAACTAATAGCGCACAATCTGCTATCTCACAATATAACTAATAGTGCACAATCTGGTATCTCACAATATAACTAATAGCGCACAATCTGGTATTTCACAATATAACTAATAGCGCACAATCTGCTATCTCACAATATAACTAATAGCGCACAATCTGCTATCTCACAATATAACTAATAGCGCACAATCTGGTATCTCACAATATAACTAATAGCGCACAATCTGGTATTTGACCATATAACTAATAGCGCACAATCTGGTATCTCACAATATAACTAATAGCGCACAATCTGGTATCTCACAATATAAAAAATAGCGCACAATCTGGTATTTCACAATATAACTAATAGCGCAAAATCTGCTATCTCACAATATAACTAATAGCGCACAATCTGGTATTTCACAATATAACTAATAGCGCACAATCTGGTATCTCACAATATACCTAATAGCGCACAATCTGGTATTTCACAATATAACTAATAGCGCACAATCTGGTATTTCACCATATAACTAATAGCGCACAATCTGGTATTTCACCATATAACTAATAGCGCACAATCTGGTATCTCACAATATAACTAATAGCGCACAATCTGGTATCTCACAATATAACTAATAGCGCACAATCTGCTATCTCACAATATAACTAATAGCGCACAATCTGCTATCTCACAATATAACTAATAGCGCACAATCTGCTATCTCACAATATAACTAATAGCGCACAATCTGGTATCTCACAATATAACTAATAGCGCACAATCTGCTATCTCACAATATAACTAATAGCGCACAATCTGCTATCTCACAATATAACTAATAGCGCACAATCTGGTATCTCACAATATAACTAATAGCGCACAATCTGGTATCTCACAATATAACTAATAGCGCACAATCTGGTATCTCACAATATAACTAATAGCGCACAATCTGGTATCTCACAATATAACTAATAGCGCACAATCTGCTATCTCACAATATAACTAATAGCGCACAATCTGCTATCTCACAAGCACAACACACAAGAACACTGAAACGTATCCCAAATGGAGACCTGAAATAAAGTGTTAGGGCTAGAATACATACACAGCAAATACAGCTAGGAAACCCTTTGTACAAACTGCTTGGGATAAGGTTTGGGTTTTGGAAGATTTGCAGCTGTAAAATGGTACAGTTTAGAGAGGGGATGGGACCAAGGGGTCCATTTATCAAGCTCTGTAAGGAGCTTGAAGGGCCGTGTGAAGACTCGCCAGAAACACCAGTTATGAAGTGACGGTCTAAAGACCCCTGCTCCATAACCTGTCCACCTGCTCTGAGGAGGCGGACAGGGATTGCATGAAATCAACCCGATCCAATATGATCGGGTTGATTGACACCCTCTGCTAGCGGCTGATTGGCCACAAATCTGCAGGGGGCGGCGTTGCACCAGCAGTTCACAAGAGCTGCTGGTGCAATGCTGAATGCGGAGAGAGTATTGTTCTCCGCATTCGTCGATGCCTGACGGTAGTTTTATAGCAGGTTTTATACGTAAAGTAGTGAGTGTACAGTCTGTATAACAGTGTAAATTTGCTGTCCCCTGAAATTAATTCAACACACAGCCATTAATGTCTAAACCGTTGGCAACAAAAGTGAGTACACCCCGAAGTGGAAATGTTCAAATTGGGCCCAATTAGCCATTTTCCCTCCCCGGTGTCATGCGACTCGTTAGTGTTACAAGGTCTCAGGTGTGAATGGGGAGCAGGTGTGTTAAATTTGGTGTTATCGCTCTCACACTCTCTCATACTGGTCACTGGAAGTTCAACATGGCACCTCATGGCAAAGAACTCTCTGAGAATCTGAAAAAAAGAATTGTTGCTCTACATAAAGATGGCCTAGGCTACAAGAAGATTGCCAAGACCCTGAAACTGAGCTGCAGCATGGTGGGCAAGACCATACAGCGGTTTCACAGGACAGGTTCCACTCAGAGCAGGCCTCGCCATGGTCAACCAAAGAAGTTGAGTGCACAAGATCAGCGTCATATCAAGAGGTTGTCTTTGGGAAATAGACGTATGAGTGCTGCCAGCATTGCTGCAGAGGTTGAAGGGGTGGGGGGTCAGCCTGTCAGTGCTCAGACCATATGCCGCACACTGCATCAAATTGGTCTGCATGGCTGTCAGCCCAGAAGGAAGCCTCTTCTAAAGATGATGCACAAGAAAGCCCGCAAACAGTTTGCTGAAGACAAGCAGACTAAGGACATGGATTACTGGAACCATGTCCTTTTGTCCGATGAGACCAAGATATACTTATTTGGTTCAGATGGTGTCAAGTGTGTGTGTGTGGCAACCAGGTGAGGAGTACAAAGACAAGTGTGTCTTGCCTACAGTCAAGCATGGTGTTGGGTGTGTCATGGTCTGGGCCTGCATAAGTCCTGCCGGCACTGGGGAGCTACAGTTCATTGAGGGAAACATGAATGCCAACATGTACTGTGACATACTGAAGCAGAGCATAATCCCCTCCCATCGGAGACTGGTCCGCAGGGCAGTATTCCAACATGATAATGACCCCAAACACACCTCCAAGACGACCACTGCCTTGCTAAAGAAGTTGAGGGTAAAGGTGATGGACTGGCCAAGCATGTCACCAGACCTAAACCCTATTAAGCATCTGTGGGGCATCCTCAGACGGAAGGTGGGGGAGGGCAAGGTCTCTAACATCCACCAGCTCCGTGATGTCGTCATAGAGGAGTGGAAGAGGACTCCAGTGGCAACTTGTGAAGCTCTGGTGAACTCCATGCCCAAGAGAGTTAAGGCAGTGCTGGAAAATATTGGTGGCCACACAAAATATTGACACTTTGCGCCCAATTTGGACATTTCCACTTAAGGGTGTACTTACTTTTGTTGCCAACGGTTTAGACATTAATGGCTGTGTGTTGAGTTATTTTGAGGGGACAGCACATTTACACTTTTATACAGGCTGTACACTCACTACTTTACATTGTAGCAAAGTGTAATTTCTTCAGTGTTGTCACATTAAAGATATAATAAAATAATTACAAAAATGTGAGGGGTGTACTCACTTTTGTGGGATACTGTAGCACCCTCAGACAGTACAGTACTGTAATCAGACAGGTAATATTTTTATGTTATATAATACAGCTTATACATGTAACCTGGGTAGTTTTGTATTATTTATAATACTTGTGTATTCACATAGTACCCTTAGAAAGACAGTACAATAATGTAATTAGACAGGTTATAATTGTTGTTTTAAATAAATATAGACTATTATTTGCATTTTAGATCACAAAAACCAAACCAAAGACACAGAAAGAAAATACTGTGACTAACAGATAGAGATATAGTAACAGTAATGTTTGATGATTTATTTATTTTTTAAATATTAAAAAGTTTAAATTTCAGAACGTTTGGATTTAGGAATCCTGGATTTGGGGATTTGTATCTGCACATGTATAATATATTAACCCCTTAATGACAACTGACGTACCAGGTACTTCATGCATTAACAACCAGTTAATGACAATAGACGTACCTGGTACGTCAGTTGTCTAACAGAGTGCTGGAAGCGATCGCAATCGCTTCTAGCAGCTCTCAGGGTATTGCAGTGATGCCTCCATATGGAGGCATCCTGCAATACCTTTTTAGAAGACTCCGATGCAGAGAGAGCCACTCTGTGGCCCTCTCTGCCCCGGTAGCGATGGTGCCGTTCGTTGGTGGGTGGGAGCATAACAGGGAGGCGGGTGGGCGGCCCATCGCTACCCGGCATCCGGTTCCTGTAAGTGCAATGTGCACGCCGGGTGCCGGGAGCGTGCGGGGGCGCGCGTGCACGATTAGCTGGCCACTGACACCAATGAGGAGGGAAGAGGGGGGAAAAAAGATTTTAAAAAAATAAATATATAAGGATCTGGGAGGGGGAGGGGGTATTGTGGGGGGCTGCTACACTACAGAAAACATTAATAATGGCAAAAAGAGGAAAAAAATACTTTTGTTTTAAGGCAGGGGTCTATCACAGCTAAAACATTTTAATTTTTTTTATTAAAAAAAAGAAAAACTCCTTTTATTTAGTACTGGCAGACTTTCTGCCAGTACTTAAGATGGCGGGGACAATTGTGGGGTGGGGGAGAGAAGAGAGCTGTTTGGGAGGGATCAGGGGGTGGGATGTGTCAGGTGGGAGGCTGATCTCTACCCTAAAGCTAAAATTAACCCTGCAAGCTCCCTACAACCTACCTAATTAACCCCTTCACTGCTGGGCATAATTTACGTGTGGTGCGCAGCAGCATTTAGCGGCCTTCTAATTACCAAAAAGCAATGCCAAAGCCATATAAGTCTGCTATTTCTGAACAAAGGGGATCCCAAAGAAGCTTTTACAACAATTTGTGCCATAATTGCACAAGCTGTTTGTAAATACTTTCAGTGAGAAACCTAAAATTGTGAAAAATGAATTTTTTTTTAATTGTTTGCTCGCATTTGGCGGTGAAATAGTGGCATAAAATATATCAAAATGGGCCTAGATCAATACTTGGGGTTGTCTACTACACTACCCTAAAGCTAAAATTAACCATGCAAGCTCCCTACAACCTACCTAATTAACCCCTTCACTGCTGGGCATAATTTATGTGTTGTGCGCAGCAGCATTTAGCAACCTTCTAATTACCAAAAAGCAACCCCAAAGCCATATAAGTCTGCTATTTCTGAACAAAGGGGATCCCAAAGAAGCATTTACAACCATTTGTGCCTTAATTGCAGAAGCTGTTTGTAATTAATTTCAGTGGGAAACCTAAAGTTTGTGACAAAATTTGTGAAAAAGTGAACTTTTTTTTTTATTTGATGACATTTGGCGGTGAAATGGTGGCATGAAATATACCAAAATGGGCCTAGATCAATACTTTGGGTTGTCTTCTAAAAAAAAATATATATGTCAAGGGATATTCAAGTTTTCCTGACAGATATCAGGGTTCCAATGTAACTAGCGCTAATTTTGAAAAAAAGGGGTTTGGAAATAGCAAAGTGCTACTTGTATTTATGGCCCTATAACTTGCAAAAAAAGCAAAGAACATGTAAACATTGGGTATTTCTAAACTCAGGATAAAATTTAGAAACTATTTAGCATAGGTGTTTTTTGATGATTGTAGATGTGTAACAGATTTTGGGGGTCAAAGTTAGAAAAAGTGTGTTTTTTTCAATTTTTTCCTCATATTTTATATTTTTTTTATAGGAAATTATAAGATATGATGAAAATAATGGTATCTTTAGAAAGTCCATTTAATGGCGAGGAAAACGGTATATAATATGTGTGGGTACAGTAAATGAGTAAGAGGAAAATTAAACACAAAAAAGAAAAGCTAAACACAAACACCGCAGAAATGTAAAAATAGCCTTTGTCATTAAGGGTAAGAAAATTGAAAAATGGTCTGGTCATTAAGGGGTTAAAATAAAGTAGTATATATATATATATACTGTATATATAAAGTAAAATATATCGGCTAGATTACGAGTTTTGCAGTAAAAGGGGTGCAGTGCTAACTTGCACGTTATTGTCACAGCTAACTTACCTACAGCGCTGGTATTACAGGTTTTCATAAACCCGGCGTTATTAGGCAAGAAATGAGCGTAGAGCAAAATTGTGCTCCATACCGCATTCCAATACCAGCGCTGCTTAAGTCAACGTTGAGCTGGTTGTACGCGTTCGTGCATGATTTCCCCATAGACATCAATGAGGAGAGCCGGCTGAAAAAAGCCTAACACCTGCAAAAAAGCAGCGTAAAGCTTCGTAATGCAGCCCCATTGATTCCTATGGGGAAACTAAATTTATGTTTACACCTAACACCCTAACATGAACCCCAAGTCTAAACACCCCTAATCTTACACTTATTAACCCCTAATCTGCTGCCCCAACATCGCCGACACCTACATTATATTTATTAACCCCTAATCTCCCGCCCCAATGTCGTGGCAACCTACCTACACTTATTAACCCCTAATCTTCCGCCCCAATGTAGCCGCAATCTACCTACACTTATTAGCCTCTAATTTTCCGCCACCAACGTCGCCGCAACTATAATAAACATATTAAATCCTAAACCGCCACACTTCCGAATTGCAAACACTAATTAAATATTATTAACACTAACATCGCCGCCACCTACCTACATTTATTAACCCCTAAACTGCAGCACCCAATGTCGCCGCAACTATACTAAATTTATTAACCCCTAAGTCTAACCCTAACACTTACTTAAATATAATTAAAATAAATCTAAATAAAAATTGCTATCATTACCTAAATAATTCCTATTTAAAACTAAATACTTACCTATAAAATAAACCCTAAGCTATCTACAATATAACTAAAGTTTACATTGTAACTAGCTTATGCCTAGATTTAGAGTTCTGCGTTAGCCGTCAAAACTAGCGTTAGGGGTCCTAACGCTGGTTTTGTCCTACCGCTGGTATTTAGAGTCTTGTAGGTAAGGGTCTAACGCTCACTTTCCAGCCGCGACTTTTCCATACCGCAGATCCCCTTACGTCAATTGCGTATCCTATCTTTTCAATGGGATCTTTCTAACTCCGGTATTTAGAGTCTTGGCTGAAGTGAGCGTTAGAAATCTAACGACAAGACTCCAGCCGCAGAAAAAAACCAGGAGTTAAGAGCTTTCTGGGCTAATGCCGGTTCATAAAGCTCTTAACTACTGTGCTCTAAAGTACACTAACACCCATAAACTACCTATGTACCCCTAAACCGAGGCCCCCCCACATCGCCGCCACTCTATAATTTTTTTTAACCCCTAATCTGCCGACCGCACACAGCCGCAACCTACATTATCCCTATGTACCCCTAATCTGCTGCCCCTAACATCGCCGACCCCTACATAATATTTATTACCCCCTAATCTGCCCCCCCCAAACGTTGCCGCTACCTACCTACAATTATTAACCCCTAATCTGCCGACCGGACCTCACCGCCACTATATTAAATGTATTAACCCCTAATCCGCCTCACTCCCGCCTCAAAAACCCTATAATAAATAGTATTAACCTCTAATCTGCCCTCCCTAACATCGCTGACACCTAACTTCAAGTATTAACCCCTAATCTGCCGACCGGACCTCACCGCTACTATAATAAATGTATTAACCCCTAAAGCTAAGTGTGACAGACCCTTCGGTCAGGACTGAAAGTGTTAACTTTATTTTCTAAACACAAGTGGCTGGCTCCAGCTATAATCTAATTAATGCTAAGCATTCTATTGTTTGATCACCTCCAGAGAGAAAACGCCTAAGTGATAAGAAGAGCCAAGAGTGTCTTGTGGTTGAAGTGTTTAAGTAATATAATTCTATTGTATCATGTCAAGGGCGCTTCTCCCTTTTATCTAATGTACAAAATTCTTTCAACCCCATCTGGGGGGGTCAAAACCTGTATAAATACTAGGCATCTAGCCTTTAATAAATCTCATTCTGTTTTAAACCTGAAATGTGGAGCTTGGTCTCATGTTTGAGGGGAAACTGATCGGGGTTGTGAATTGCTGATTGTCTATGCAGGACGTTGTCATCTGGTATTAACCTTGGTATCCTGTTGGTACCGTAACATTGGTGGCAAGCGACGGGAGAATCCTTATCGCCCAAAGGAGCAACTACGGATCCAGACCGAATGGGAACACCGTATGAAAGGCTAAAAAGAGCTACCCTTAAAGACCTGCTAGAGCAACGGGGCCAACAAACCAGTAACCTCAGGAAGAGGGAGATTATTGCAAGACTAACCGAGATGGACGGAGTATCAGGGCACGAAGGAACCAATGAGCCCAGCATGTCAGACAGAACCCCCGAAGAAGCAAGCTTTGACCGGGTGGTCAAAATAAGACTGGCACACTATGGCCCCAACCCATCTGCGGAAATTATCGACCGGGTCATAGCAGCTGTGGAGGCCAACCTACTTCGCCAAAGCGGCGCTGCAGCAGTCCAAGTCACTGCAACCCCAGTGGAAAAGAGAAAAGTGCATTTTACCGCTTTTAAAAACTTCCTGGAAACAGAAGGAGAGATTGATGGGTACCTTGCGGATTTTGAGAGACAATGTGCACTACACCAGGTACCCGCCGAGGACTGGGTCACGATATTGTCCGGAAAATTGTCCGGCCGGGCCAGTGAGGCTTTTCGGGCCATTCCAGATGAGGAAGTTGGGGATTATAATACTGTGAAAGAGGCTCTGCTCTCCAGGTATGCGGTTACACCGGAGGCATACCGGAGACGGTTCAGAGACACTGTTAAATTGGCTGGCGATTCCTACGTTGAGTGGGCATATAAGGTGCACCGCACAGCATCGCACTGGATGGCGGGGTGCCAAGCCGTGTCTGGGGAAGAGGTGCTGCAGCTATTCCTGTTGGAACATTGCTTTGACAAGTTATCAGCAGGAGTTAGAGAGTGGGTTCGGGACCGTAAACCCTCCACCCTGCATGAAGCTGCTCGCTTGGCAGATGAGTATACGGATGCCCGCAAACTGGACACTGCTACCACTAAGCCCCTTGCTAAAGTGGAGTACAGACCCCCGGCCACCCCAGCAGCTGCCAGTTACCAACCCCCGGCGCACCGCTATGCCACACAGCCTCCGGTCACGAACTACCCTCAGACAGCCCGGTTCACCTCACAGGATTACTCCCAGCCTATCCAGTGCTTTGGATGTAAGCAAATCGGACACAAAAGGTCGGAGTGTCCCCTCAACACGGCCAACCAAGCACAGTCCTGGAGGAGACCCGCCGGCGGAATCCCACGTAACCCTCAGCCTGCTGCCCACTGCGTAGAGGAACAAGAATGCTGGGGCATCCTACATGAAGCAGACCCCGTGCAAGCTGTCCACCGGGATAACCGGCAACAGCACCGGCAACTGGTTAAAGTGAATGGGAAGAAGGTCAGTGGTCTACGGGATACTGGTGCTACTATGACCTTGCTTCAAAAGAACCTGGTGTCTGAGAAACAGCACACTGGAGACACTGTGGCTGTGAGAGTGGCAGGGGGCACTGTGTTCCGCCTACCTGTTGCCCGGGTACATTTGGATTGGGGAGTGGGCGCTAGACATGTGAATGTGGGGGTCATGAAGGATTTACCAGCTGATGTTCTCCTTGGAAATGACTTGGCCCCCCTTGTTTCGGCCTACGCTCCCATGGGTCCCGTTGATGTTAACCCAGTGACTACCCGTGCCCAGGCCCGTGTCACCGAGACCGACCCACCTGCTGCTGAGACCCAGGTAAGACTCTCTTCCCCGACTTATACCCTAGACCAGACCCCCTTGAGTTGGGATACCCCAGAGACGTACGGGAGGGAAACCCGGGAGGATCCGACCCTTCAGAAGTACAGGGCTAGGGCAGACACTGGAGAAGAGGGAGTAGATGGGGAACGTTATGAGTGGGTGGGGGATAGGCTATATAGAATCCCCAAACCTGCCCAGAAAAGTACTGCCCTTCCACAAAATCGGCAGCTGGTAGTGCCTGCGAAATACCGGCAAGAGATTCTGCGGATTGGGCACGATGTACCGTTAGCTGGACATCTAGGGTCCCGCCGAACTGCTCATAGGATCACCCAGAATTTCTTCTGGCCCAATTTTAACCGAGATGTGCGGGTATATTGTAGTACTTGTGACACCTGTCAACGGGTGGGTAAGCGGGGGGACCACCCCAAAGCTAGGCTTATGTCTATGCCTGTCAATGGGGAACCCTTTTCCCGCATAGCCGTTGACATTGTGGGTCCACTTGCCAGGGCTAGTCCATCAGGTAAGAAGTATATTCTCACTGTGGTGGACTATGCCACTCGTTACCCAGAGGCAGTAGCACTGTCGAATATAGAGGCAGAGACAGTCGCTGATGCCCTAGTTAAGATTTTTACTAGGGTCGGGTTCCCTAAGGAGATTCTCTCTGATCAGGGGACCCAGTTTACCGCTGTGCTCACCCAGCAGCTGTGGAAGGTGTGCGGCATTAAACCGTTGCTCAGTTCGCCTTATCACCCCCAGACTAACGGTCTCTGCGAGCGCTTTAATGGCACCCTCAAGCAGATGCTGAGGACCTTCACGGACACTTGCAGAGACTGGGAACGATTCCTGCCTCATCTACTATTTGCGTACAGGGAGGTGCCCCAGGAATCCACTGGGTTCTCTCCCTTTGAGTTACTCTATGGGAGAAGAGTCCGCGGCCCCCTGGATCTCATTAGAGGACACTGGGAGGGAGAGATAGAGCAGGAGGGAACCCCCATCATGCCATATGTTCTGGAACTCCGGGACCGCATGGAGAAACTGTCTCTGATGGTAAGAGGGAATCTCCAGGTGGCCCAGGAAAGACAGAAGGGGTGGTACGATCAGGGTGCCCGGCAGCGGGTCTTCCAGGTTGGACAGAAGGTTTTGGTGCTCAAGCCTGTGAAGGCCAACAAGATGCAAGCATCTTGGCAGGGCCCGTATAAAGTGTTATCCCGGGTGTGTGATACTACCTATGTTATAGCCAGCTGTGCAGATGAGAGGATCCAGCGATCCTTTCATGTGAACATGCTGAAGGAGTATCAGGAGAGGCCAGAGGACGTAGCCGCAGTATGTGCCCCTGCTGCAGACGACCCAGAGAACTTACCCCTACCCGACTTATTAGAGAAGGACCCCCAGACTGACCTCACTAGTCTTGTGCAGCTAGGGGACCGGTTGAACCCTACCGAGAGGGTACAGGCAAGACAGCTCCTGTGGGAGAAGCAGGCGACGTTCTCCCAAGAGCCCGGCTACACTACCCTAGTTGTACATAAAGTAGAGACTCCTGGACAGAATTCCCTGCGACAGCCTCCCTACCGTATACCCGAAGCAGTCCGAGAAGGAATGCGGAAGGAGATACAGGAGATGGCCTGGCTGGGAGTGATCTAGCCCTCCGATAGTCCTTGGGCTTCCCCTGTAGTCCTGGTACCTAAGAAGGATGGAACCACCTGGTTCTGTGTGGACTACAGGCGGCTCAACGAGAGGACCACCACTGACGCCTACCCGATGCCCCGGGTAGACGAATTACTAGACCGTATTGCTAGGGGGCGCTATCTGACAACCATAGACCTGTGTAAAGGCTATTGGCAGATTCCCCTGGCCGAGGATGCTATCCCCAAGTCGGCATTCGTCACCCCATTCGGCCTGTACCAGTTTAAGGTCATGCCCTTTGGGATGAAGAATGCTCCGGCTACCTTCCAGCGTATGGTGGATAGACTCCTTGATGGCTTCCAGGAATTTGCTTGTGCATACCTGGACGACATTGCGGTTTACAGTGGGTCCTGGGAAGAACACCTTACCCATGTAGGGCTGGTTCTGGACAAGATTCGGGCCGCTGGCCTGACCTTGAAACCGGACAAGTGCCATCTAGGTATGGCTGAAGTACAGTACTTGGGGCACCGAGTGGGGTGTGGGAGCCAGAGACCGGAGCCAGCCAAGGTAGAGGCTGTGGCTAACTGGCCCACACCTATCACTAAGACCCAAGTACTAGCCTTCCTGGGGACGGCCGGGTATTACCGACGTTTTGTCCCTGACTACAGTACTATCGCCAAGCCCCTGACTGACCTGACTAAAAAGAACCTCCCCAAACAGGTCCTGTGGTCTCCAGCTTGTGAAGCCGCATTTCGGGCACTGAAGCAGGCCCTTGTGAATGCCCCTGTCTTGGCTGCCCCAGTCCCTAACAAACGTTTTCTCATTCATACAGATGCTTCCATGTATGGACTGGGGGCTGTACTGAGTCAAGTCGGGGAGGATGGAGGAGAGCATCCTGTCGCATAGCTAAGCAGAAAGTTATTACCTCGGGAAGTAAGTTATGCGGCAGTAGAGAAAGAATGTTTAGCCCTGGTCTGGGCACTGAAGAAGTTGAACCCTTATCTATATGGACAGGAATTTTCCCTCATAACGGACCACAATCCCTTAGTCTGGCTCAACCGGGTCTCAGGAGACAATGGTAGATTGCTGAGGTGGAGTTTAGCCCTCCAGCCCTATAACTTCACCATCAGCTACCGGCCCGGTAAGCTAAACGGGAATGCAGATGGATTGTCCCGGCAAACTGATATGCCTACCACCACCCAGTCCGGTCATCCCCAAGTTGACCCGCCAAAGGGTCAAGCCGGGTCTGCCGGAGTGTTCCACAAGGGGGGAGCTATGTGACAGACCCTTCAGTCAGGACTGAAAGTGTTAACTTTATTTTCTAAACACAAGTGGCTGGCTCCAGCTATAATCTAATTAATGCTAAGCATTCTATTGTTTGATCACCTCCAGAGAGAAAATGCCTAAGTGATAAGAAGAGCCAAGAGTGTCTTGTGGTTGAAGTGTTTAAGTAATATAATTCTATTGTATCATGTCAAGGGCGCTTCTCCCTTTTATCTAATGTACAACATTCTTTCAACCCCATCTGGGGGGGTCAAAACCTGTATAAATACTAGGCATCTAGCCTTTAATAAATCTCATTCTGTTTTAAACCTGAAATGTGGAGCTTGGTCTCATGTTTGAGGGGAAACTGATCGGGGTTGTGAATTGCTGATTGTCTATGCAGGACGTTGTCATCTGGTATTAACCTTGGTATCCTGTTGGTACCGTAACACTAAGTCTAACCCTAACACCCCCTAAGTTAAATGTAATTTAAATCTAACGAAATAAAATAAATCTTATTAAATAAATTATTCCTATTTAAAGCTAAATACTTACCTGTAAAATAAACCCTAATATAGCTACAATATAAATAATAATTATATTGTAGCTATTTTAGGATTTATATTTATTTTACAGGCAACTTTGTATTTATTTTAACCAGGTACTATAGCTATTAAATAGTTAATAACTATTTAATAGTTACCTAGTTAAAATAATTACAAAATTACCTGTAAAATTAATCCTAACCTAAGTTACAATTAAACCTAACACTACACTATCAATAAATTAATTAAATAAACTACCTACAATTACCTACAATTAAATTAACTAAACTAAATTACAAAAAACCCCACTAAATTACAAAAAAACAAACACCAAATTACAAAAAAACAAACACTAAATTACAAAAAAAAAAGATTACAAGATTTTTAAACTAATTACATCTACTCTAAGCCCCCTAAAAAAATAACAAAGCCCCCCAAAATAAAAAAAATGCCCTGCCCTATTCTAAAATAAAAATTTTACAGCTCTTTTACCTTACCAGCCCTTAAAAGGGCCTTTTGTGGGGCATGCCCCAAAGAAAACAGCTCTTTTGCCTGTAAAAAAACATACAATACCCCCCCAACATTACAACCCACCACCCACATACCCCTAATCTAAACCAAACCCCCCTTAAAAAACCTAACACTAAGCCCCTGAAGATCTTTCTACCTTATCTTCACCATGCCGGGTATCACCGATCCGTCCAGAAGAGTGTCCGAAGTCTTCATCCTATCCGGCAAGAAGAGGGCATCCGGACCGGTAGACATCTTCATCCAGGCGACATCTTCTATCTTCTTCCATCTGGCGCGGAGCGGGACCATCTTGAAGCAGCCGACGCGGATCCATCCTCTTCTAACGATGTCCTAAGTCTGAATGAAGGTTCCTTTAAATGACGTCATCGAAGATGGCGTCCCTCGAATTCCGATTGGCTGATAGGATTCTATCAGCCAATCGGAATTAAGGTAGGAAAAATCTGATTGGCTGATTGAATCAGCCAATCAGATTCAAGTTCAATCTGGTTGGCTGATCCAATCAGCCAATCAGATTGAGCTCGCATTCTATTGGCTGTTCCGATCAGCCAATCAGATTTTTCCTACCTTAATTCCGATTGGCTAACGCACCCCTTTGGCCGCAAAACTCTAAATCTAGGCGTTAGGGTTTATTTTTATTTTATTTTTATTTTACAGGCAAGTTTGTATTTATTTTAACTAGGTAGAATAGTTACTAAATAGTTATTAACTATTTGCTAACTACCTAGCTAAAATAAACACAAATTTACCTGTAAAATAAAACCTAACCTGTCTTACACTAACACCTAACCTTACACTACACTTAAATAAATTACCTAAATTAAATACAATTACCTAAATTACAAAAAAAAAAAACACTAAATTACACAAGATACAATGTATACTATTATTTAGTTAATGATAGTAATTTTTATTTAGATTAATTTTAATTATATTTAAGTTAGGGGGTGTTAGGGTTAGACTTAGGTTTAGGGGTTAATACATTTAGTATAATGGCGGCGACATTGGGTGCTGCAGTTTAGGGGTTAATAAATGTAGGTAGGTGGCGGCGATGTTAGGGGCGGCAGATTAAGGATTAATAATATCTAACTAGTGTTTGCGATGCAGGAGTGCGGTGGTTTAGGGATTAATATGTTTATTCTAGTGGCGGCGATGTCGGGAGTGTCAGATTAGGGGTTAATAATTTTAATTTAATGTTTGCGATGCGGGAGGGCCTCGGTTTAGGGGTTAATAGGTAGTTTATGGGTGTTAGTGTACTTTTTAATACTTTAGTTATGAGTTTTATGCTACAGCTTTGTAGCGTAAAACTCATAACTACTGACTTTAGAATGCGTTATGAATCTTGTGGGATAGGCTGTACCGCTCACTTTTTGGACTTCAAAAAAAAGCTTGTAATACCGACACTAAATTGCGTAAGTTCATTTGCGGTACGGCCAAAAAAGTGTACGGGACAGCTGTACCTACAAGACTCATAATAGCAGCGGTAGTGAAAAAGCAGCGTTATGAGCCTTAACTTACTCGTTTCGGCAGGGAATGCCATAATCATAGACATAGGCATGAGTCTCGGTGTGCTGAGGACTTTGTATTTTGTCTATCTATGCTGTTATTCTCCCCCGGGCTGGCAATATGGTCAGCCTACCTATATATGTATACACACACACACACATACTCATACACATACATACATGCACACATACTCTAATATACACATATATACATACTCCTATATATGTATATACACACACACACATACTCATGCATACACATACATACCTACACACATACTCTAATATACACATATATACATACTCCTATATATGTATACACACACACATACTCTAATATACACATATATACATTCTCCTATATATATATATATATATATATATATATATATATATATATATACACACACACATACTCATACATACACATACATAAATATACACATACTCTAATATACACATATATACATACTCCTATATATGTATACACACACACATACTCATACACATACATACATACACATATACTCTAATATACACATATATACATACTCCTATATATGTATACACACACACATACTTATACATACATAAATACACACATACTCTAATATACACACACACATATATATATACATATATATATATATATATACAGGGAGTGCAGAATTATTAGGCAAATTAGTATTTTGACTACATCATCCTCTTTATGCATGTTGTCTTACTCCAAGCTGTATAGGCTCGAAAGCCTACTACCAATTAAGCATATTAGGTGATGTGCATCTCTGTAATGAGAAGGGGTGTGGTCTAATGACATCAACACCCTATATCAGGTGTGCATAATTATTAGGCAACTTCCTTTCCTTTGGCAAAATGGGTCAAAAGAAGGACTTGACAGGCTCAGAAAAGTCAAAAATAGTGAGATATCTTGCAGAGGGATGCAGCACTCTTAAAATTGCAAAGCTTCTGAAGCGTGATCATCGAACAATCAAGCGTTTCATTCAAAATAGTCAACAGGGTCGCAAGAAGCGTGTGGAAAAACCAAGGCGCAAAATAACTGCCCATGAACTGAGAAAAGTCAAGCGTGCAGCTGCCAAGATGCCACTTGCCACCAGTTTGGCCATATTTCAGAGCTGCAACATCACTGGAGTGCCCAAAAGCACAAGGTGTGCAATACTCAGAGACATGGCCAAGGTAAGAAAGGCTGAAAGACGACCACCACTGAACAAGACACACAAGCTGAAACGTCAAGACTGGGCCAAGAAATATCTCAAGACTGATTTTTCTAAGGTTTTATGGACTGATGAAATGAGAGTGAGTCTTGATGGGCCAGATGGATGGGCCTGTGGCTGGATTGGTAAAGGGCAGAGAGCTCTAGTCCGACTCAGACGCCAGCAAGGTGGAGATGGAATACTGGTTTAGGCTGGTATCATCAAAGATGAGCTTGTGGGGCCTTTTCGGGTTGAGGATGGAGTCAAGCTCAACTCCCAGTCCTACTGCCAGTTTCTGGAAGACACCTTCTTCAAGCAGTGGTACAGGAAGAAGTCTGCATCCTTCAAGAAAAACATGATTTTCATGCAGGACAATGCTCCATCACACGCGTCCAAGTACTCCACAGCGTGGCTGGCAAGAAAGGGTATAAAAGAAGAAAATCTAATGACATGGCCTCCTTGTTCACCTGATCTGAACCCCATTGAGAACCTGTGGTCCATCATCAAATGTGAGATTTACAAGGAGGGAAAACAGTACACCTCTCTGAACAGTGTCTGGGAGGCTGTGGTTGCTGCTGCACGCAATGTTGATGGTGAACAGATCAAAACACTGACAGAATCCATGGATGGCAGGCTTTTGAGTGTCCTTGCAAAGAAAGGTGGCTATATTGGTCACTGATTTGTTTTTGTTTTGTTTTTGAATGTCAGAAATGTATATTTGTGAATGTTGAGATGTTATATTGGTTTCACTGGTAAAAATAAATAATTGAAATGGGTATATATTTGTTTTTTGTTAAGTTGCCTAATAATTATGCACAGTAATAGTCACCTGCACACACAGATATCCCCCTAAAATAGCTATAACTAAAAACAAACTAAAAACTACTTCCAAAACTATTCAGCTTTGATATTAATGAGTTTTTTTGGGTTCATTGAGAACATGGTTGTTGTTCAATAATAAAATTAATCCTCAAAAATACAACTTGCCTAATAATTCTGCACTCCCTGTATATATATATATATATATATATATATATATATATATATATATATATATATATATATATATATATATATATATATATATATATATATATATATATATATATATACTCCTATATGTATACACACATACTCATACACATACATAAATACACACATACTCTAATATACACATATATACATACTCCTATATATGTATACACACACATACTCATACACATACATACATACATACATACATACATACATGCATACATACATACACACATACTCTAATATACACATATATACATACTGCTATATTTGTATACACACACATACACATACATAAATACACACATACTCTAATATACATATATATACATACTCCTATATATGTATACACACACATACTCTAATATACACATATATACATACTCCAATATATGTATACACACACACATACTCATACATAGACATATATACATATACACATACACATATATACACATATATACATACTCCTATATATGTATATACACACACATACACATACATACACATACTCTAATATACACATATATACATACTCCTATATATGTATACACACACATACTCATACATACACACACACACATACTCATACATACACATATACATACACACATACTCATACATACACATAAAAACATACACACATACTCATACATACACATATATACATACACACATACTCATACATACACATAAATACATACACACATACTCATACATACACATATACATACACACATACTCACACATACACATATATACATACACACATACTCATACATACACATAAAATACATACACACATACTCATACATACACATATATACATACACACATACTCATACATACACACATACTCTAATATACACATATATACATACTCCTATATATGTTTACACACACACACATACTCATACATACACATACATACATACACACATACTCTAATATACACATATATACATACTCCTATATATGTATACACACACATACTCATACATACATACACACATACTCTAATATACACATATATACATACTCCTATATATGTATACACACACATACTCATACATACATACACACATACTCTAATATACACATATATACATACACACATACTCATACATACACATATATACATACACACATATATATACATACACATACTCATACATACACATAAATACATACACACATACTCATACATACACATAAATACATACACACATACTCATACATACACACATACTCTAATATACACATATATACATACTCCTAAATATGTATACACACACACACATACTCATACATACACACATACTCTAATATACACATATATACATACTCCTATATATGTATACCCACACATACTCATACATACACAAACATACATACACACATACTCTAATATACACATATATACATACTCCTATATATGTATACACACACACATACTCATACATACACAAACATACATACACACATACTCTAATATACACATATATACATACTCCTATATATGTATACACACACACATACTCATATATACACATACATACATACACACATACTCTAATATACACATATATACATACTCCTATATATGTATACACACACATACTCATACATACACATATATAAATACACACATACTCATACATACATATAAATACATACACACACATACTCATACATACACATATATACACACACACATACTCATACATACACATAAATACACACACACATTTTCATACATACACATAAATACACACACACATACTCATACATACACATAAATACACACACACATACTCACACATACACATATATACATACACAAATACTCATACATACACATAAATACACACACACATACTCATACATAAACATAAATACACACACACATACTCATACATACACATAAATACACACACACACATACTCATAAATACACATATATACACACACACATACTCATACATACACATAAATACACACACACATACTCATACATACACATATATACACACACACACATACTCATACATACACATAAATACACACACACATACTCATACATACACATAAATACACACACACATACTCATACATACACATATATACATACACACATACTCATACATACACATAAATACACACACACATACTCATACATACACATATATACATACACACATACTCATACATACACATAAATACACACACACATACTCATACATACACATAAATACACACACATACTCATACATACACATATACACATACACACATACTCATACATACACACATACTCATACATACACATATATACATACACACATACTCATACATACACATTTACATACACACATACTCATACATACACATACATACATACACACATACTCATACATACACATATATACATACACACATACTCATACATACACATAAATACACACACACATACTCATACATACACATAAATACACACACACATACTCATACATACACATATACATACACACACACTCATACATACACATATATACACACACACATACTCATACATACACATATACATACACACACACTCATACATACACATAAATACACACACACATACTCATACATACACATATATACATACACACATACTCATACATACACATATATACATACACACATACTCATACATACACGTATATACATACACACATACTCATACATACACATATATACATACACACATACTCATACATACACATATATGCATACACACATACTCATACATACACATATACATACACACATACTCATACATACACATAAATACACACACACATACTCATACATACACATAAATACATACACACATACTCACACATACACATATATACATACACACATACTCATACATACACATTTACATACACACATACTCATACATACACATATATACATACACACATACTCATACATACACATATATACATACACACATACTCATACATACACATATATACATACACACATACTCATACATACACATAAATACACACACACACATACTCATACATACACATATATACACACACATACTCATACATACACATATATACATACACACATACTCATATATTCACATAAAAACATACACACATACTCATACATACACATATATACATACACACATACTCATACATACACATATATACATACACACATACTCATACATACACATAAATACATACACACATACTCATACATACACATAAATACATACACACATACTCATACATACACATTTACATATACACATACTCATACATACACATAAATACATACACACATACTCATACATACACATAAATACACACACACATACTCATACATACACATATATACATACACACATACTCATACATACACATATACATACACACATACTCATACATACACATAACTACATACACACATACTCATACATACACATAAATACATACACACATACTCATACATACACATAAATACACACACACATACTCATACATACACATATATACATACACACATACTCATACATACACATAAATACATACACACATACTCATACATACACATATATACATACACACATACTCATACATACACATATATACATACACACATACTCATACATACACATAAATACACACACACATACTCATACATACACATATATACATACACACATACTCATACATACACATATATACATACACACATACTCATACATACACATAAATACATACACACATACTCATACATACACATATATACATACACACATACTCATACATACTCATAAATACATACACACATACTCATACATACACATAATACACACACACATACTCATACATACACATATATACATACACACATACTCATACATACACATATATACATACACACATACTCATACATACACATAAATACATACACACATACTCATACATACACATATACATACACACATACTCATACATACACATATATACATACACACATACTCATACATACACATATATACATACACACATACTCACACATACACATATATACATACACACATACTCATACATACACATATATACATACACACATACTCATACATACACATATATACATACACACATACTCATACATACACATATATACATACACACATACTCATACATACACATATATACATACACACATACTCATACATACACATATATACATACACACATACTCATACATACACATATATACATACACACATACTCATACATACACATAAATACATACACACATACTCATACATACACATAAATACATACACACATACTCATACATACACATATATACAGACACACATACTCAAACATACTCATACATACACATATATACAGACACACATACTCATACATACACATATATACATACACACATACTCATAATGACACATTTATACATCACACATACTCATACAGTACACATATATACATACACACATACTCATACATACACATAAATACACACACACCACATACTCATACATACACATATATACACTACACAAATACTCAAACATACACATATATACATACACACATACTCATACATACACATATATACATACACACATACTCATACATACACATATATACATACACACATACTCATACATACACATATATACTTACACACATAATCATACATACACATATATACATACACACATACTCATACATACACATATACATACACACATACTCATACATACACATTACAGACACACATACTCATACATACACATAAATACATACACACATACTCATACATACACATAAATACACACACACATACTCATACATACACATTATACATACACACATACTCATACATACACACAACTAATACATACACAAATTACATACACACATACTCATCATACACATATACATACACACATACTCATACATACACATATATACATACACACATACTCATACATACACATATATACATACACACATACTCATACATACACATATATACATACACACATACTCATACATACACATATATACATACACACATACTCATACATACACATATATACACATACACACATACTCATACATACACATATATACATACACACATACTCATACATACACATATATACATACACACATACTCATACATACACATAAATACATACACACATACTCATACATACACATATATACATACACACATACTCATACATACACATATATACATACACACATACTCATACATACACATAAATACATACACACATACTCATACATACACATAAATACATACACACATACTCATACATACACATATATACATACACACATACTCATACATACACATATATACATACACACATACTCATACATACACATAAATACATACACACATACTCATAACATACACATAAATACATACACACATACTCATACATACACATATATACATACACACATACTCATACATACACATATATACATACACACATACTCATACATACACATATATACATACACACATACTCATACATACACATAAATACATACACACATACTCATACATACACATATATACATACACACATACTCATACATACACATATATACATACACACATACTCATACATACACATATATACATACACACATACTCATACATACACATATATACATACACACATACTCATACATACACATATATACATACACACATACTCATACATACACATAAATACATACACACATACTCATACATACACATATACATACACACATACTCATATACATATACATACACATACTCATACATACACATATATACATACACACATACTCATACATACACATATATACATACACACATACTCATACATACACATATATACATACACACATACTCATACATACACATATATACATACACACATACTCATACATACACATATATACATACACACATACTCATACATACACATATATACATACACACATACTCATACATACACATATATACATACACACATACTCATACATACACATATATACATACACACATACTCATACATACACATATATACATACACATACTCATACATACACATATATACATACACACATACTCATACATACACATATATACATACACACATACTCATACATACACATATATACATACACACATACTCATACATACACATATATACATACACACATTAATACATACACATATATACATACACACATTAATACACACACACATATATACATACAAACATACTCATACATACACATATATACATACACACATACTCATACAGACACATATACATACACACATACTCATACATACACATAAATACATACACACATACTCATACATACACATAAATACATACACACATACTCATACATACACATATAATACAACACACATACTCATACATACACATATATACATCACACACATACTCATACATACACATATATACATACACACATACTCATACATACAATAATACATACACAAATACTCAATACATACACCAAAATACACACACCCACTACTCATCCATACACCATATTATAATACCACACATACTCATTACAATACACATATATACATCACACACATACCTCATACATACACATAAATTACACACAACACAATACTCATACATACACATATATACATAGCACACATACTCATACATACACAGTACTAAAAAAAAAATACTATACTCACATACTCCATACATACACACTATACTCATACATACACATATATACATACACACATACTCCCTTACATACACATATAAATACACTCATACTCATACATACACAATAATAATACAACACTATCACATACACATACTATACAACTAATATACTACACACATACTCATACATACACATAAATACATACACACATACTCATACATACACATAAATACACACACATACTCATACATACACATATATACACACACATACTCATACATACACATATATACATACACACATACTCATACATACACATAAAAACATACACACATACACATATATACATACACACATACTCATACATACACATATATACATTACACACCATACTACATACATAAACATATATACATACACAAATACTCATACATACACATAAATACATACTACACATACTCATACATACACATATATACATACACACATACTCATACATACACATAAATACACACACACATACTCATACATACACATATACATACACACATACTCATACATACACATATATACATACACATACTCATACATACACATATAAACATACACACATACTCATACATACACACATACTCATACATACACATATATACATACACACATACTCATACATACACATATACATACACACTTACTCATACATACCCATATATTCACACACACATACTCATACATACACATAAACACACACAACACATAACTCATACATACCACATAATATACATACACACATAC